>NW_027037635.1:0-21122 GCF_034236695.1 Oncorhynchus nerka | reverse complement strand
CCTGGACATGGGAGGGATACTGAGCGGAGAGGGACCCTGGGCACAGGCTGGGGAATTATCGCCGCCCCAAAGCAGAGCTGGAGGCAGCGAAAGCTGAGCGGCGGCGATATGAGGAGGCAGTGCGACAGGTACGAGAGGCAGCCCCAAATTTTCTTTGGGGGGCAGACGAGGTGTGGTACTAAGCCAGGTAGCAGACCTGAGCTCACTCACTCGTGCTTATGATAAGCAGCGCATTACTGGTCAGGCACCGTGTTATGCGGTTAAGCGCACTGGTGCCGCCAGTGCGTGCCCATAGCCCGGTGCGCTATAGGGCAGCCTCGAAAGTGCCATGTGAGTGTGGGTATCGAGCCAGGGCGTATGGTGCCTGCTCAGCGTGTCTGGTCGCCGGTGCGCAGTTTTGGTCCAGGGTATCCTGCGCCGGCTCTGCGTACTGTGTCTCCAGGGCGCTGGGAGGGTGCAGTGCGTCCTCTGCCTGCGCTCCGCTCGTGCCGGGCAAATGTGGGAGTGGAGCCTGCCCCTCTGTCCAGAGCTTCTGCCCCTCTGTCCAGAGCTTCTGCCCCTCTGTCCAGAGCTTCTGCCCCTCTGTCCAGAGCTTCCGCACCTCTGTCCCGAGTTGCCCCTCTGTCCCGAGCTGCCCCTCTGTCCAGTGGGGTCATTGAGAGGGGTTGCCATGGTTAGTAAGCCACGGAGGCGGACAATAAAGCGGACTAAGACAATGGTGAAGTGGGGTCCGCGTCCCGCGCCAGAGCCGCCACCGCGGACAGATGCCCACCCAGACCCTCCCCTATAGGTCAAGGTTTTGCGGCCGGAGTCCGCACCTTTGGGGGGGACTTGAAATAATAACAAAGCAGCTCCTCGCCCCGGTTTCGGTAAAAAGCTGAAGAAATGTAACCAACCTCAAATTCAAAGACGGAGCTACGGATGCAAGCACTGACCATCCATTAAATAACAATTATAGTTTTAACCATATTTTTAGGCTATATAGTGTTTGTTTATATGCATTTAACATTATATTCATTTAGCACAGGGTTTCCCAATGGGCACATAAGTCCAAAAATTGATGTAGCAACTGGGGATTGCCCCTTTAAAGAAATGTGCGTCTGAGTTGTGACTAGAACTGAATTAAATATGTTGATGTGATGCTAGTCTTACCCTCAGGTGGGGCAGCAACATACAAGGCAGACAACAGTTCACTGAGGACTTTCCGTACAGCTGAAGAACAGAATCATTCAGGGGGTCCTTGATCTTGTCCAGCCAGCCAGTAATGTTGTGGCTGTTGAACATGTTGAGGAGACTAAATTACTTAAGGAGTTACCTTAGATTGTAAACTGTCATGGTCAAAACATATAGATTCAGTGGTTGTAAAGATGGGGGAGGTCAAATGCTCTACTTTTTTGACACCACACTTCAAAAAGCAAGTTTTGCAGGCTCTAGTTTAGTCTAATCTTGATTATTGCCCAGTCGTGTGGTCCAGTGCTGTAAGGAAAATGTCATGTCCAGTGGCTAAGAGTTGAGGAGAGACTGACTACATCACTTATTTTTATAAGAAACGTGTTGAAAATCCCAAATTGTTTACATAGTCAACTTACACACAGCTCTGACACACATACTTACCCCACCAGACACGCCACCGGGGGTCTTTTTACAATCCCCAAATCCAGAACAAATTCAAGAAAGTGTACAACAGTATTATATAGAGCCCTTATTGCATGGAACTTCCATCTTATCTTGCTCAAATAAACAGCAAATCTGGTTTCAAAAAACAGCTAAAGCAACACCGCACGGCACAACGCCTCTCCCCTATTTGATCTAGATAGTTTGTGCATTGATATGTAGGCTACGTGTGCCTTTTTAAATATGTATGTAGTTCTGTCCTTGAGCTGTTCTTGTCCATTGATGTTCTGTATTGTCATTCTGTAGAAATGTTTGTGTGAACCCCAGGAAGAGTAGCTGCTGCTTTTGCAACAGATAATGGGGATCCTAATAAAATACCAAATAGCAAAGCTAAGCTTTACTCCACATCTTTGAGTGAGATGGGTGAATTACAGAGCAGCCATTGATCATGACTCTCCAGTTCCATTACTTTACTCTTCACATTTAACACGCATCACAAGAAAAAGACAGTTCAATTGATTCACACCTTGATAGGGTTAGGGCTAGTTTTCCCACAACGGCCATATCTCCATGTTACTTGAGCTTGTTAATGGAAAACAGACAAGAGGTGCCCACTTGTGCTAATTAGCTATCTAGCATGCGCCGAATACGTGTGTAAACATAAACAGTTGACTGTTATACTCAGTAGACACTAGCTAGCTAAGTTCGCTGTTGACAATCAGACAGACTAAGTTACTAGCTAGCTAGCTGAGACTCGAAGCTAGTTAGCTAGCAAACTGATACGACATTCTGTGCAGTAACCAGGGCATAAAATTAACATTCACCACCCGTCAAATGCGGATCAATTTAGGTATTGGCGGGTAAGAATGTCTATTTCACCAGCCACATTGGCGGGTGGTCAATTTGCAGGGCTCTACAGTATGAGCATTATATTTGCAAATACAAATAGCCAAAAGTCAAGTATGAGCACATGTGAGTTAGGGTTAGGCTGCAGTAGCTGTTTTCAAACAATTTCTGCTATATGGTTTCATAGCTGCTAATTGCTCAAAGAAATACAAATCTTATATCCCACCTCTGATAGATTCATTTCAGGAGGCGCAGGCATAAAAGTTGGTCCTAATTTACTCCAAGTCCAACATTTTTTGCTATTTATACTGATGCGTATATATATATATATATATATATATATATATATATATATATATATATATATATATATATATATATATATATACGGAACATGTAAAGCGTTGGTCCCATATTTCTGAAATAAAAGATCCCAGAAATATTCCACACAAAAGCTTATTTCTCTAAAATGTTGTGCACAACTTTGTTTTTATTTGTGTTTTTTGTGCATTAATTGTTTTTGTCTCTGTTACCCTTGTGTTGATGCTGTTCCTGTCTCATTCCATGTCCGTTTTTTAAATTGATTAAATGTTTGACTCCCCGTAACCAGGATGGGCTCATTGAGATTTGAAATCTCTTTTTCAAGAGCTTCCTGGCCAAGATTGGCAGCACTAAAACATTACACAATTACAGACAGACAACATGAAAACTACAGGTAATCTAGTAAAAAAAACATAGATTTCACAGGAGTATAACAAAATCATAACCAGCAAATTAAAAACATTGACAGGTCAAGGAATCCTTCATCAATGATTTAAAAACACCAATCGGGACAAGTTCTTCCAGTTTAGTGAACATTTCTCCTTTGCCAAGATAATCCATTCAGCCGACAGGTGTGCCATATCAAGAAGCTCATTAAACAGCATGATCATTAAACAGATGCACATTGCTTGTGCTGAAAGCCCACTCTAAAACATGTATTTTATTTTACAAGGAAAGTCAGTTAAGAACAAATTATTTTACAATGATGGCTCGACCCCGGCCAAACCCTCACCTAACCCGGACGATGCTGGGCCAATTGTGCGCCGCTCTATGGGACTCACTGTCACGGCCGGTTGTGATACAGGATCAAACCAAGGTTTGTAGTGTCGTCGCTAGTGCTGAGATGCATTAGCTTAGACTGCTGTGACACTTAGGAGCACCAAAATTTGCACAACTGAAGAATTTCTGCACAAACTGTCAGAAACCGTCTCTGGGAAGCTGTAGTGGAAATGTCCTGTATTTACCAAATCATGAGAGCAAACCACACACAAGTCAGAGGTATCATGAAGTCCATCTTTAATTATATGAGCTCCATCACAACCCTGTGACTCTCAGATCAATTCAGTGGCTATAAATGAATTCTCTGAGAGTGCTTACAAAACAGTTCTTGGTATCATTTATAGCCAAGACACACCCATCTCAACTCACATGACGAATAACAGATCTTAGAATAACAGATCTTAGGAACACAGATAACTGCAACCGGCCAACAGTATTATCCAAAAATAGACATTCTAATGACATATCTCACATAAGCAATAAAATAAATAAAACATTTTATTTATAAATGTTACCTAAATAATTCTGATTCCGCCACGACATTCCCCTCTCAGGGACCCTTCTAAAGAATCAGAATATTAATTACATACTCAATATTTAAAATAAAATAAAAAATCAAATCCCCTCAATGTCAAATACCTTAGCTTATATGTAAGCTTTCTCCCTTCTGAAATGGTTTACAATATTATTCTACAAGACAAACTTGCACATGTTTAATAACTTTACAGAATAATCCATTTGGGAAAATAAAAACATAACATAGAAATGCTCCCGTTACATGAGAACCAGTATCTAAACACAGGCCTCCTCACAACATATAGGACAGACATCCCTCTAAATCCTCATGCTCAGAAATATACTCAGGAATAGAGAATAGGTCAGTGAAATCATTCCTATTCCAAATCATAAGTAACAACCCAACAATTTATCCAACCAATATTTAGAATGACATTCCTCAGTGATTCAAATGTCTTATCACTCAAAGTAAAAACCTCAATTTAACACACATCAATATTAGCAGATTTACATTCAGTATAATTATCCCATAATTCTACTATTAACTTTTTTAATCATGATTATAATACAGATCAGTATCTCAATGCATTCTTAATCTAAATTACTACCATTTACATGGTGTAGACCTGATTTACATGGTGTAGACCTGATTTACATGGTAATCTAAATTACATGGTGTAGACCTGATTTACATGGTGTAGACCTGATTTACACGGTGTAGACCTGATTTACATGGTGTAGACCTGATTTACATGGTGTAGACCTGATTTAGTGTAGACCTGATTACATGATTTACATGGTGTAGACCTGATTTACATGGTGTAGACCTGATTTACATGGTGATGGTGTAGACCTGATTTACATGGTGTAGACCTGATTTACATGGTGTAGACCTCTTCAATCAACCTGATACCACAAAAGTATAAACAATTTAATGGCACAGTTGACCAACCCCCCCTCTCAGGCACTGAATCTTCTGGCGTCTCTTTCGTTCTTCTTCAGATAGCTTTACAGTTCAAAGTGGACAGCCCATGATAATGTCCCAATTTCAATGTCTCATCTTCACCACTCATGTCTTGTCCATTCATCAACCAATATACCAGCATCATAAGAACATGTTAGAACAGATCTCTCTCCATGATCACTCCAAGTGGACTCTCACAGTATCAGAGAAACATGAAAGAAAAGCAGTTGATAGCTTAGATCTGATACTGCACACCAATTTCTGGCCTGGTTCTTTTCTCTTGGTAGAAGTGGTTCGGAAGGCCTTCTTCAACGCCTTTGTCACTCTTCTTCAGTTAGAGGGGGTTTTGAGGTACACACACTATTCGGTCCAATTATCTCTTCCATGCATTAAGATACCGTCTGATGTCACTTTTCATGATAACCTCGAAAGAACAGATCAGAACAACAGTTTAGTTCAGTTCATTAACTACATGATAAATTATTACTTTACCAATTATTCTTAATACACATATCTAAACATATTTCACAGAGAATATCAAAACATTCTATTGAAACTATTCTTTCAAATTGGTTTATACTCCCCATCTCACTGTCAACTCCATCAGTAGAGCCAAGGATCAAGTAGTTAGACCTAATACCCCTCGGGAATAGAACAAAACAAACACAACAATACAATACACTCCAACAATACAATACACTCCTTCACATATCACTTAAGGTGTATAACTTCAAACTCTCAAAAACGTAATCCTCCCCATGTTTTACACATATCTCTCCGTGTGAGTAATGTAAAACAAAAACTGAAAAAATATAAAACAAAATTTTTAAACTAACCTAATCAAATTAGACCACTAAACTGGAAAACTCCACAAAGAAAATGATTTAAACTCCCCATGGTCATAGGAAAATAGACTTAAAAGCAGCAAACCCTTAGTTAAAAGCAATGCCCTCTCCTCTTCACACAGTGGTCCAAATTACAAATATGGCTAAGAAACATATTTAACAATTACACAAATTACCTTGAAAGCAGTATTACAAATGACCATAAATTCATTATCCAAATGGCTTTCCAATGCGGGTGATCAAGCCACAACGGAAGGTCATCAGAAGGTCATAGGTCATATAAAACCCTTCAGCAGTGTTGTTCACTATATTAGACAAATTGCAAACAATAGTCAGAAGCTTCAGAAGCTCAAAAGTGAACTATAAACCAAACCTAATGATAATTCCACTGTACCTCAAATTTAATCATAAGTTTTAATCAACATCAATGTATATGTATGATACAATGTTTAATTAAGTTAAATCAACTCCTAAAACAAACCATAAACAAACCCCTTTAATCAGCTATCTAATCATTTCAACCTGTTGATATAAATTTAGTAAAAACGATCCTGATTTTTTTAACAAATCTAAAATCTTTCAAAAGTTGGCGCTGTCTCATCAGCGTAAAAATCCAAACAAACTTTTTTCCACTCATATCCACAAAGTTTTCATTCCCCAAAGGTCAATACTGTTCAGCACATCCATTAATGATCTTCCTTTAGTCTGTACAGGGTCTGAAGTTCCAATGTATGCAGATGATACAGTGATAAATTCATGCAAATAACAAACTACACAAGAACTCACTACTATAATGGTTCAGATGACGAAATTGCTCAGAGACTCATGTTTACATCTCAATAAAATAAAACACAGTCTGTATGTTCCTCAAAAAACAACTACTGATGGAAAAAGCTCCTGGTGGTATCTGATTTTAAGTGCCAAGGCATCATACTTGATTCCAACCTCTCTTTTAAAAAGCAAATAATAAAGGAACTCAAATAACCAAATTCAACCTAGCTGATTTCCCAAAACATATGAAATTGTTTTGACTATTGCGGTAACAACACTATAATTTATGATACTCCCCCAATTAACATACTAGTTTACTAGTTTGGCCCAAGCTTGCTTTTCAACATTCATACCCATTCAGTCTTCTGCCAACAGGCTCTCAAACTACTCAACCAGCAATCTGACATTGTTCCACATAATGGAAACATACTATAATGTTAGACTACATGAACTACATGAACTGCTCAAATTAACTGGTGTTACCTAAACAATCAAACCAATAATCAATAACCATCAGAATCCATTCTCACAATGTTTTACAATTCAAACTTTCAGATCTCCCTTTCTTACATCCAAATAAAGCCCAATCAACATCTCGCAATCAAAATTGTACTGCCAGAAGTACAGAAAAAGGGTGTACCTGAACAACGGTCAAAACAATTTGAGTAAGGTTATTGTATATTCAAACTAATAACGCAAATTTACGTTATTCTACAACAATCTAACTGCCTCTAGCAACTTACCCTGACAATTAGTAGCCAACACAGCAACTAACTATCTTCCATACTTTCAGCTCAACTTATCCTATTCCTTTTTTCCCATTGGGCAAAAATATATAACCCCTCTCATTTCAACGTTTTTCCTCTATGTAAGATTTAAAACCCAAACTTTACAACCCTTCACACTTATGAAATGTATCCTATTTCCTTACAAATAACACACGCAGCGCCAAAATTATAGCATGCGTCAGTCAATCTATAAGAATGAAAATCATTTCGGTAATCACTTTCTATCGCCATCATCTCTCCGATATTATTCAGAATTTCTTTAACTTAGGTAACGGTCTTCTCTATTGATACAGTAATTTAAATACGACTCAATTCTCGATACATTATTCCAGCTGTAACGGTTTTCTAGGTGTGAAGGAGAGTCGGACCAAAATGCAGATTGCGATCCATGTTTAATGAACAAACGTAACACGGATCTAAATACAAAACCTACAAAACAATAAACGTAATGAAAACTGAAACAGCCTAATACTGGTGCACATACACACAGAACAAGGAACAAAGACACTAAGGACAATCACCCACGACAAACTCAAAGAATATGGCTGCCTAAATATGGTTCCCAATCAGAGACAACGATAAACACCTGCCTCTGATTGAGAACCACTTCAGACAGCCATAGACTTAACCAGAACACCCCACTAGCTACAATCCCAATACATACACACCACATACACAAACCCATGCCACACCCTGGCCTGACCAAATAAATAAAGATAAACACAAAATACTTCGACCAGGGCGTGACACCAGCAGATAATTTAGTGAACAGACATCGTCTTGCATCAAAATTCGCTTCGTTATTATTTTAAGTTGAATGAATTAGTCTATCAATTTAACCTAAACAATCTATTAAAAACGTTCAATTTATCCCTTCTATCAATTCGAACCAAAAAAGCTATTAAAACGTTCAGTTTATATCTTATACAAACACTAGCGACCATAACTTTCCAGGCAAAACATACAAATTGATGATTTACAATCAAAAACTGAAACAAGAATTCAGTTAGCGCATTGACTGGGAACGGAACCCGGGCCTCCCGCATGGCAGGCAAGAACTCTACCACCAATGCTATGTACATGACTAACATTCTCTGCAAATAAACCCAATTTACAAGTAAAATCAAGACACGTCACTATCGGCAATTCCCAGAAGAATAATAGCCCAAGTTTAATAGTACAAACGTTACTCCAGCTATGCTTCTCAAATTCCAAATTAATAGATTAGCAATCAAAGAATAAAATCGACAGTTAATGACTAGGAAACAGATATTGCGCCTTTTAAAAAAAGAAGATTATGTTTACTTATGCAACGTATTTCAATTAATTTACCACATTAGCAATGAAAATTAGTTTGATGGAAAACCATAGGCTTTGTACGACATTATAAATTACATCGAGATTCCCTCTTAATTCTCTCTAACTTTATGGAAAACAGTTTATTCAATAAATCCCGCAACTTCTCTCATACTGGGAAGAAAAAATATAACATGTTCAGACCTTAAGGGCAGTTTAATTTCAAATGTTTCACCCAGACGGAGATAATCCAATATGCGTTTTATAGTTACATCATTAGGGTAAGATAACCAAAAGTGGACACACTCTAATCAGTTTCTAGAGCTCAATTTCCCAGATTTTGTAGACTAGTTTAATAGTGCTTAAAACCTCATCTTTATCAAATTATCCACTTAAGATACCAACTCATAACCTACGTACGTCTACGAATGGGTGGTTTAAATTGTATCTAATCATTCTCAGAATTACTTTATCAAGTCTCTAGTAATTGATTATACACACATACAATTTATCATAATTTCAAATAATTCACAGAATCCATATAAAACTTAAGAAATCTTAGGTACTCACACAGAACTTTAAGGATCACCCACACAGGATTGGTCAGATGTTCACACAGAACATTAAGGATCACCCACACAGGATTGGTCAGATGTTCACACAGAACTTTAAGGATCACCCACACAGGATTGGTCAGATGTTCACACAGAACTTTAAGGATCACCCACACAGGATTGGTCAGACGTCCACACAGAACATCAGAACATAAAAAGTTTACCCACACAGAGTCAACCCTACCCCGCTCACACAGAACGGTCCGACAACTATTACCTAGTGATCCCATAACAAAATACTCACACAGAGTAACCCAGGGCATACCTGGCTAGCACATTTAAAATAATTGGAATTCACTACCTCTGAGGGTCACTTAGACAATCACACAGACGCACAGAATGAGGTCCTTCTTCCAATAGGGCTTCACCAAGTGCCATGTTTCACCTAGAATACACAGTCCACTTGGCCCCTCACCCTACAGACCGCACCAATCCCCACTGTGATCAATTCAGTGTCAGGACGGCTCTTGGTCACTCGCAACCGGACAATGGCAGAGTCCACAAACTTTCAGATTACTCTCCTCTGACTCGGCCCTGCTGACGCCGCCAAGGTGCCTTCCTTACAAAGGAATTCACGCTCAGAGTATACGTAACAGGCATATTTAAAAAAACTTGACTTCAAATCTGTGTGGTTCGCTCACCTTTTTCTTTAAAAAAAACTCAGTTCAAGATGTGGTATCCACTCGGCTCGCTTCCTCTCAGATCAAAGGTTCGTCCATCTGCTTCGCTCCCGAATTGTGGTTCTCCCTGAGATCCCAAGTTTGGGGATCCCTCGTGCACAATTTATTCACCTAGATCGTCAGGAACGGTCACCAGTGAAGATTCACATCCCTTCCTCGTCGCCAAATGTAGTGGAAATGTCCTGTATTTTACCAAATCATGAGAGCAAACCACTCACAAGTCAGAGTTATCATAAAGTCCATCTTTAATTATATGAGCTCTATCACAACCCTGTGACTCTCAGATCAATTCAGTGTCTATAAATGAATTTTCTGAGAGTGCTTACAAAACAGTTCTTAGTATCATTTATAGCCAAGACACACCCATCTCAACTCACATGACGAATAACAGATCTTAGGAACATTACAAAGGAAGACTTTACTTGAGAGAGGAGTATACCATTGCCAGACAGCATTAGTGTCACACCCTGACCATAGTTTGCTTTGTATGTTTCTATGTTTTGGTTGGTCAGGGTGTGATCTGAGTGGGCATTCTATGTTGTGTGTCTAGTTTGTCTTTTTCTGTGTTTGGCCTGATATGGTTCTCAATCAGAGGCAGGTGTTAGTCATTGTCTCTGATTGGGAACCATATTTAGGTAATCTGTTTGCTGTTGGGTTTTGTATGTGATTGTTCCTGTCTTTGTGTTTGTTACACCAGATAGGGCTGTTTTGTGGGTGATTGTTCCTGTCTTTGTGTTTGTTACACCAGATAGGGCTGTTTTGTGGGTGATTGTTCCTGTCTTTGTGTTTGTTACACCAGATAGGGCTGTTTTGTGGGTGATTGTTCCTGTCTTTGTGTTTGTTACACCAGATAGGGCTGTTTTGTGGGTGATTGTTCCTGTCTTTGTGTTTGTTACACCAGATAGGGCTGTTTTGTGGGTGATTGTTCCTGTCTTTGTGTTTGTTACACCAGATAGGGCTGTTTTGTGGGTGATTGTTCCTGTCTTTGTGTTTGTTACACCAGATAGGGCTGTTTTGTGGGTGATTGTTCCTGTGTTTGTTACACCAGATAGGGCTGTTTTGTGGGTGATTGTTCCTGTCTTTGTGTTTGTTACACCAGATAGGGCTGTTTTGTGGGTGATTGTTCCTGTGTTTGTTACACCAGATAGGGCTGTTTTGTGGGTGATTGTTCCTGTCTTTGTGTTTGTTACACCAGATAGGGCTGTTTTGTGGGTGATTGTTCCTGTCGTTGTGTTTGTTACACCAGATAGGGCTGTTTTGTGGGTGATTGTTCCTGTCTTTGTGTTTGTTACACCAGATAGGGCTGTTTTGTGGGTGATTGTTCCTGTCTTTGTGTTTGTTACACCAGATAGGGCTGTTTTGTGGGTGATTGTTCCTGTGTTTGTTACACCAGATAGGGCTGTTTTGTGGGTGATTGTTCCTGTCTTTGTGTTTGTTACACCAGATAGGGCTGTTTTGTGGGTGATTGTTCCTGTCTTTGTGTTTGTTACACCAGATAGGGCTGTTTTGTGGGTGATTGTTCCTGTCTTTGTGTTTGTTACACCAGATAGGGCTGTTTTGTGGGTGATTGTTCCTGTCTTTGTGTTTGTTACACCAGATAGGGCTGTTTTGTGGGTGATTGTTCCTGTCTTTGTGTTTGTTACACCAGATAGGGCTGTTTTGTGGGTGATTGTTCCTGTCTTTGTGTTTGTTACACCAGATAGGGCTGTTTTGTGGGTGATTGTTCCTGTCTTTGTGTTTGTTACACCAGATAGGGCTGTTTTGTGGGTGATTGTTCCTGTGTTTGTTACACCAGATAGGGCTGGTTTGTGGGTGATTGTTCCTGTCTTTGTGTTTGTTACACCAGATAGGGCTGTTTTCGGTTTTTCACGTTTCTTGTTTTTGTATATTGTTCTATTTTCATCCTTATTAAAGAGGTATCTAAATAACCACGCTGCGTTTTGGTCCGCCTCTCCTTCAACAGAAGAATCCCTTGACAATTAGCTATAAATTATCGTTCATTTTGCTCTCCTAAAACGAGGTTCTACTTCTCATAGTACCAAGACATTAGGATATATATCAATTGTCATTTTAGACACTCCCATTCTGGACAAGCTCACGGAGACACAGTGACTGGTACACAGACATTGTGGAGCCAAGAGATAATTGGTTCCCCCTCAATCATCCCTTAACATGGTTTAAAAGATTTGTTTACATATGAAGACAAGCTTGACCTCTCCCCTTTCTGTGGCCCAAGTAACTGAACCCTGACAGAGAGAGACAACTGCAACCGGCCAACAGTATTATCCAAAAATAGACATTCTAATGACATATCTCCCATAAGCAATAAAATAAATAAAACCTATTATTTATAAATGTTACCTAAATAATTATGATTCTGCCACGACAAAGCTCATCTGCGTTCTCGTTGTCCTCACCAGGGTCTTGACCTGACTACAATTCAATAAAATAAATGACAAATACGCTGATTCGAATACGCTGATTCGGTGTGCGAGTTCATTAGAACGTGCGTTGAAGATGTCGTTCCCATAGCAACGATTAAAACATTCCCTAACCAGAAACCGTGGATTGATGGCAGCATTCGCGTGAAACTGAAAGCGCGAACCACTGCTTTTAATCAGGGCAAGGTGTCTGGTAACATGACCGAATACAAACAGTGCAGCTATTCCGTCCGCAAGGCTATCATACAAGCTAAGCGTCAGTACAGAGACAAAGTAGAATCTCAATTCAACGGCTCAGACACAAGAGGCATGTGGCAGGGTCTACAGTCAATCACGGACTACAAGAAGAAATCCAGCCCAGTCACGGACCAGGATGTCTTGCTCCCAGGCAGACTAAATAACTTTTTTGCCCGCTTTGAGGACAATACAGTGCCCCTGACACGGCCTGCAACGAAAACATGCGGTCTCTCCTTCACTGCAGCCGAGGTGAGTAAGACATTTAAACGTGTTAACCCTCGCAAGGCTGCAGGCCCAGGCGGCATCCCCAGCCACGCCCTCAGAGCATGCGCAGACCAGCTGGCCGGTGTGTTTACGGACATATTCAATCAATCCCTATACCAGTCTGCTGTTCCCACATGCTTCAAGAGGGCCACCATTGTTCCTGTTCCCAAGAAAGCTAAGGTAACTGAGCTAAATGACTACCGCCCGTAGCACTCACTTCCGTCATAATGCTGTGCTTTGAGAGACTAGTCAAGGACCATATCACCTCCACCCTACCTGACACCCTAGACCCACTCCAATTTGCTTACCGCCCAAATAGGTCCACAGACGATGCAATCTCAACCACACTGCACACTGCCCTAACCCATCTGGACAAGAGGAATACCTATGTGAGAATGCTGTTCATCGACTACAGCTCGGCATTCAACACCATAGTACCCTCCAAGCTCGTCATCAAGCTCGAGACCCTGGGTCTCGACCCCGCCCTGTGCAACTGGGTACTGGACTTCCTGACGGGCCGCCCCCAGGTGGTGAGGGTAGGCAACAACATCTCCTCCCCGCTGATCCTCAACACTGGGGCCCCACAAGGGTGCGTTCTGAGCCCTCTCCTGTACTCCCTGTTCACCCACGACTGCGTGGCCACGCACGCCTCCAACTCAATCATCAAGTTTGCGGACGACACAACAGTGGTAGGCTTGATTACCAACAACGACGAGACGGCCTACAGGGAAGAAGTGAGGGCCCTCGGGGTGTGGTGTCAGGAAAATAACCTCACACTCAACGTCAACAAAACTAAGGAGATGATTGTGGACTTCAGGAAACAGCAGAGGGAACACCCCCCTATCCACATCGATGGAACAGTAGTGGAGAGGGTAGCAAGTTTAAGTTCCTCGGCATACACATCACAGACAAACTGAATTGGTCCACTCACACAGACAGCATCGTGAAAAAGGCGCAGCAGCGCCTCTTCAACCTCAGGAGGCTGAAGAAATTCGGCTTGTCACCAAAAGCACTCACAAACTTCTACAGATGCACAATCGAGAGCATCCTGGCGGGCTGTATCACCGCCTGGTACGGCAACTGCTCCGCCCTCAACCGTAAGGCTCTCCAGAGGGTAGTGAGGTCTGCACAACGCATCACCGGGGGCAAACTACCTGCCCTCCAAGACACCTACACCACCCGATGTTACAGGAAGGCCATAAAGATCAAGGACATCAACCACCCGAGCCACTGCCTGTCTCACCCCGCTTATCATCCAGAAGGCGCAGGTCAGTACAGGTGCATCAAAGCTGGGACCGAGAGACTGAAAAACAGCTTCTATCTCAAGGCCATCAGACTGTTAAACAGCCACCACTAACATTGAGTGGCTGCTGCCAACACACTGACACTGACACTCAACTCAACTCCAGGGGGGCAGACGAGGTGTGGTACTAAGCCAGGTAGCAGACCTGAGCTCACGCCTCGTGCTTATTATAAGCAGCGCATTACTGGTCAGGCACCGTGTTATGCGGTTAAGCGCACGGTGTCGCCAGTGCGTGCCCATAGCCCGGGGTGCGCTATAGGGCAGCCCAGAAAGTGCAGCCAGTGTGGGGTTGTAGGCCAGGGCGTGGTGCCTGCTCAGCGGGTCTGGTCGCCGGTACGCAGTTTGGTCCAGGTTATCCTGCGCCGGCTCTGCGTGCTGTGTCTCCGGGGCGCTGGGAGGGTGCAGTGCGTCCTCTGCCTGCGCTCCGCTCGTGCCGGGCAAATGTGGGAGTGGAGCTTAAGGGAGAGGTGCGCGTAGTAAGCACTAGATCTCTCGTGCTTACCCACAGCACGGTTCAACCTGTGCCTGCAATCTGGAGGGTCCGGGCTAGAGTAGGTGTCCAGCCTGGGAAGTGGTGCCAGGCTGCGCACTGTGAGCTCCAGTGCTCCCCCACAGCCCCGTCCTTCAGGCTCCTCCTAACACCAAGCCTCCTGAAGGTCTCCCCAGCCTGGTGTTTCCTGTGGCAGCCCCACGCACCAGGCTGTCTCTCTGTCTCCTCCCTGCAGGTGGTCCCGCCTGTCCGCGCCGCTGCCGGAGCGTCCCGCCTGTCCGGGCGCTGCTGCCGGAGCGTCCCGCCTGTCCGGCGCCGCTGCCGGAGCCTCCCGCTTGTCCGGCGCTCGCTGCCGGAGCCTCCCGCCTGTCCGGCGCCAGAGCCCCCTCAGCCCCAGAGGCGCCAGAGCCCTCAGCCCAGAGGCGCCAGAGCCCCTCAACCCAGAGGCCAGAGCCCCTCAGCCCAGAGGGCACCAGAGCCCCCTCAGCCCAGAGGCGCCAGAGCCCCTGCCCCTCTGTCCCGAGCTCCTGCCCCTCTGTCCAGCCCCCTGCCCTCTATCCCAGGGGGTCATTGAGAGTTGCCAGAGAAAGCCACGGAGGCAGACAATAAGGCGGACTAAGACAATGGTGAAGTGGGGTCCGCGTCCCGCGCCCAGAGCCGCCACCGCGGACAGACGCCCACCCAGACCCTCCCCTATAGGTCAAGATTTTTGCGGCCGGAGTCCGCACCTTGAGGGGGTACTGTCACGTTCTGACCTTTATTTCCTGTGTTTTTGTATTTAGTTAGTATGGTCAGGCGTGAGTTGGGTGGGCAGTCTATGTTTGTTTTCTATGATTTGGGTATTTCTATGTTTCGGCCTAGTATGGTTCTCAATCAGAGGCAGGTGTCATTAGTTGTCTCTGATTGAGAATCATACTTGGTAGCCTATGAGTTGCACTGTTTGTTTGTGGGTGATTGTCCTTGTTACTGTCCTTGTTACTTTGCACCAGTATTAGGCTGTTTCGGTTTTCGTGTTACGTTTATTGTTTTTGATTCGTGTGTACTTTGTTTCATTAAACATGGATCGCAATAGCCACGCCGCATTTTGGTCTGACTCTCTTTCACCTAAGGAAAACCGTGACAGTATCACTAGCCACTTTAACTATGCCACTTTGTTTACATACTCGTCTCATATGTATATACTGTACTCGATACCATCTACTGTATCTTGCCTATGCTGCTCTGTACCATCACTCATTCATATATCCTTATGTACATATTCTTTATCCCCTTACACTGTGTATAAGACAGTAGTTTTGGAATTGTTAGTTAGATTACTTGTTGGTTATTACTGCATTGTCGGAACTAGAAGCACAAGCATTTCGCTACACTCACATTAACATCTGCTAACCATGTGTATGTGACAAATACATTTGATTTGATTTGATTTTGATTTGATTTAACGTTAGCTAGCTAAATAGCTACTGTGTGCATCTGTAGCTAACAATTTTACAACACTAGCGAGAAATAGCACCACATAGCCCGTAGCGTCTCTGGAACTACAGTATTCATTGCTGAAAGTCGTGAATTTCATGAACCACCTGAAGTTATTTCATCCCACAACTCCACTCGATTCTGCCTTCAGCTTTTCTTTTTTTTAAATGATTTTTAAAATTTATTCTGCCTTCAGCTAACACGCGAGATTGCACAATATTGACGTCAGAAGCTTCTTCTTCTGTGGTGTTCATTGAGTGTGTCAACCAACTTTAATGGCTCATTACCGCCAACTACTTGGCTAGTGTACTCACCAGTACTCAAGAGTCAAGGTCAAAGGCTGAGTTTCTTTTCTAAACACGGGTGATAACATGTATTTACTCACACACATTTTTTACTAAACTAATGCTGTTGATCATGTAGTAGTTCTACTGAGTTCTGTTGACGAGGGTTGATCAGTGATCAGGGTAGATCAGTGTGGACAACATTGTTATCAGAGCACATCTCCTTGATACCTCCAATTTGTAGAAGAAAGGTCCTGATATGGAGACAGCAGCCTATCTATCAGTAGGAGAAAGGTCCTGATATGGAGAGCAGCTTACTCAGCAGTTTAGGTCCAACAGTCCTTTGGATTAGGAGGAAGTGTGTGCTGGAGAGCAAAGGAGTATTGTAGTCACAGAAGACAGAGAGAGAACGATTGGTAATGTACTCTCTAGTTTAACTGACTGGTCATGTACTCTATAGTTTAACTGAATGGTAATGTACTCTCTAGTTTAGCTGAATGGTAATGTACTCTCTAGTTTAACTGACTGGTAATGTACTCTCTAGTTTAACTGACTGGTAATGTACTCTCTAGTTTAACTGAATGGTAATGTACTCTCTACTTTAACTGAATGGTAATGTACTCTATAGTTTAACTGAATGGTAATGTACTCTCTAGTTTAACTGAATGGTAATGTACTCTCTAGTTTAACTGACTGGTAATGTACTCTCTAGTTTAACTGACTGGTAATGTACTCTCTAGTTTAACTGAATGGTAATGTACTCTCTAGTTTAACTGAATGGTAATGTACTCTCTAGTTTAACTGACTGGTAATGTACTCTCTAGTTTAACTGAATGGTAATGTACTCTCTAGTTTAACTGAATGGTAATGTACTCTCTAGTTTAACTGACTGGTAATGTACTCTCTAGTTTAACTGACTGGTAATGTACTCTCTAGTTTAACTGAATGGTAATGTACTCTCTAGTTTAACTGACTGGTAATGTACTCTCTAGTTTAACTGAATGGTAATGTACTCTCTAGTTTAACTGAATGGTAATGTACTCTCTAGTTTAACTGACTGGTAATGTACTCTCTAGTTTAACTGAATGGTAATGTACTCTCTAGTTTAACTGAATGGTAATGTACTCTCTAGTTTAACTGGTTGGTAATGTACTCTCTAGTTTAACTGGTTGGTAATGTACTCTCTAGTTTAACTGACTGGTAATGTACTCTCTAGTTTAACTGACTGGTAATACTGTATACTCTCTAGTTTAACTGACTGGTAATACTGTATACTCTCTAGTTTAACTGACTGGTAATGTACTCTCTAGTTTAACTGACTGGTAATACTGTATACTCTCTAGTTTAACTGAATGGTAATGTACTCTCTAGTTTAACTGACTGGTAATGTACTCTCTAGTTTAACTGAATGGTAATGTACTCTCTAGTTTAACTGACTGGTAATGTACTCTCTAGTTTAACTGGTTGGTAATGTACTCTCTAGTTTAACTGACTGGTAATGTACTCTCTAGTTTAACTGGTTGGTAATACTGTATACTCTCTAGTTTAACTGGTTGGTAATGTACTCTCTAGTTTAACTGACTGGTAATACTGTATACTCTCTAGTTTAACTGAATGGTAATGTACTCTCTAGTTTAACTGGTTGGTAATACTGTATACTCTCTAGTTTAACTGACTGGTAATGTACTCTCTAGTTTAACTGACTGGTAATGTACTCTCTAGTTTAACTGACTGGTAATACTGTATACTCTCTCTAGTTTAACTGACTGGTAATGTACTCTCTAGTTTAACTGACTGGTAATAATACTGTATACTGCTCTCTAGTTTAACTGACTGTAATACTGTATACTCTCTAGTTTAACTGACTGGTAATACTGTATACTCTCTGGCTTAACTGGTTGGTAATACTGTATACTCTCTAGTTTAACTGGTTGGTAATACTGTATACTCTCTAGTTTAACTGACTGGTAATACTGTATACTCTCTGGTTACAACTGACTGGTAATACTGTATACTCTCTAGTTTAACTGACTGCGTAATACTGTATACTCTATAGTTTAACTGGGTAATGGCTCTCTATTTAACTGACTGGTAATGTACTCTCTAGTTTAACTGACTGGTAATACTGTATACTCTAAAGCCAACTGACTGGTATTACTGTATACTCTCTAGTTTAACTGGTTGGTAATGTACTCTCTAGTTTAACTGGTTGGTAATGTACTCTCTAGTTTAACTGACTGGTAATACTGTATACTCTCTAGTTTAACTGACTGGTAATATACTCTCTAGTTTAACTGACTGGTAATACTGTATACTCTCTAGTTTGGCTTATGACTGGTAATGCCTGTACTCTCTAGTTTAACTGACTGGTAATACTGTATACTCTCTAGTTTAACTGACTGGTAATGTACTCTAGTTTAACTGACTGGTAATACTGTATACTCTCTAGTTTAACTGACTGGTAATGTACTGTCTAGTTTAACTGAATGGTAATGTACTCTCTAGTTTAACTGGTTGGTAATGTACTCTCTAGTTTAACTGACTGGTAATACTGTATACTCTCTAGTTTAACTGGTTGGTAATACTGTATACTCTCTAGTTAACTGACCGGTAATGCCTGTATACTCTCTAGTTTAACTGGTTGGTAATGTACTCTCTAGTTTAACTGACTGGTAATGTAAGTTTAACTGGTTGGTAATGTACTCTCTAGTTTAACTGACTGGTACGTACTCTAGTTTAACTGGTTATTAATGTACTCTCTAGTTTAACTGAATGGTAATGTACTCTCTAGTTTAACTGACCCAATGTGCTCTCTCTGAACATGGTTGGTAATGTACTCTCTAGTTTAACTGGTTGGTAATGTACTCTCTAGTTTAACTGAATGGTAATGTACTCTCTAGTTTAACTGGTTGGTAATGTACTCTCTAGTTTAACTGAATGGTAATATACTCTCTAGTTTAACTGGTTGGTAATACTGTATACTCTCTAGTTTAACTGGTTGGTAATGTACTCTCTAGTTTAACTGACTGGTAATACTGTATACTCTCTAGTTTAACTGAATGGTAATGTACTCTCTAGTTTAACTGACTGGTAATACTGTATACTCTCTAGTTTAACTGACTGGTAATGTATCTCTCTAGTTTAACTGACTGGTAATACTGATACTCTCTAGTTTAACTGACTGGTAATACTGTATACTCTCTAGTTTAACTGACTGGTAATCGTACTCTCTAGTTTAACTGACTGGTAATACTGTATACTCTCTAGTTTAACTGAATGGTAATGTACTCTCTAGTTTAACTGACTGGTAATGTACTCTCTAGTTTAACTGACTGGTAATACTGTATACTCTCTAGTTTAACTGACTGGTAATACTGTATACTCTCTAGTTTAACTGACTGGTAATACTGTATACTCTCTAGTTTAACTGACTGGTAATACTGTATACTCTCTAGTTTAACTGACTGGTAATACTGTATACTCTCTAGTTTAACTGACTGGTAATACTGTATACTCTCTAGTTTAACTGACTGGTAATGTACTCTCTAGTTTAACTGACTGGTAATGTACTCTCTAGTTTAACTGACTGGTAATACTGTATACTCTCTAGTTTAACTGACTGGTAATACTGTATACTCTCTAGTTTAACTGACTGGTAATACTGTATACTCTCTAGTTTAACTGACTGGTAATGTACTCTCTAGTTTAACTGACTGGTAATACTGTATACTCTCTAGTTTAACTGACTGGTAATGTACTCTCTAGTTTAACTGACTGGTAATACTGTATACTCTCTAGTTTAACTGACTGGTAATACTGTATACTCTCTAGTTTAACTGACTGGTAATACTGTATACTCTCTAGTTTAACTGACTGGTAATACTGTATACTCTCTAGTTTAACTGACTGGTAATACTGTATACTCTAGTTTAACTGACTGGTAATACTGTATACTCTCTAGTTTAACTGACTGGTAATACTGTATACTCTCTAGTTTAACTGACTGGTAATGTACTCTCTAGTTTAACTGGCTGGTAATGTATACTCTCTAGTTTAACTGACTGGTAATACTGTATACTCTCTAGTTTAACTGACTGGTAATACTGTATACTCTCTAGTTTAACTGACTGGTAATACTGTATACTCTCTAGTTTAACTGACTGGTAATACTGTATACTCTCTAGTTTAACTGACTGGTAATACTGTATACTCTCTAGTTTAACTGGTTGGTAATACTGTATACTCTCTAGTTTAACTGACTGGTAATACTGTATACTCTCTAGTTTAACTGACTGGTAATACTGTATACTCTCTAGTTTAACTGACTGGTAATACTGTATACTCTCTAGTTTAACTGACTGGTAATACTGTATACTCTCTAGTTTAACTGACTGGTAATACTGTATACTCTCTAGTTTAACTGACTGGTAATACTGTATACTCTCTAGTTTAACTGACTGGTAATACTGTATACTCTCTAGTTTAACTGGCTGGTAATACTGTATACTCTCTAGTTTAACTGACTGGTAATACTGTATACTCTCTAGTTTAACTGACTGGTAATACTGTACTCTCTAGTTTAACTGACTGGTAAT
>NW_027037634.1:0-21098 GCF_034236695.1 Oncorhynchus nerka | reverse complement strand
GTCTATAGAAAGGCTGTGGACGTATAAACACTTCCAGCTGAGAAGGTCAACAGTGTATTTTAGTCTCGCCGCATACACATGTACAACCACACACACACACACACACACACACACACACACAGTCACGCCTTGGTCATTGTATTTTGTGTTTTGTTATATGTTTGGGTAGGCCAGGGTGTGACATGGGTTTATATGTTGTTGTCGTATTGGGGTTTGTATTATTTGGGATCGCGGCTGATTAGGGGTGTGGTATAGGATTGGCTGCCTGAGGCGATTCCCAATCAGTCAGGTGATTCTTGTTGTCTTGGATTGGGAACCGTATTTAGGCAGCCTTAGTTTCGCTTTGTATTCGTGGGTGATTGTCCCTGTCTCTGTGTATTCACCAGATAGGCTGTATAGTGTCACGTTCCGTTTGTTGTTTTGTATTGTATAGTTATTTCATGTATCACGTTTTTCTTCATTAAAGTCATGAGTAACCAACACGCTGCATTTCGGTCCGATTCTCTTTCCACAAACGAAGAACGCCGTCACACACACACACACACACACACACACACACACACACACACACACACACACACACACACACACACACACAACACACACACAGACACAGACACAGACAGACAGACAGACAGACAGACAGACAGACAGACAGACAGACAGACAGACAGACAGACAGACAGACAGACAGCAGAAACAAGTCTCTGGGAATTTGTTTGACATAAACATTCTCCTGACATCATAATGGCTGACAACGGCAGACAGACAGGGAGATTTAACTGTAGGCTTCAACCATAGTTGCCAGTCCCCAGCAGGACTGTTTCTGTGATTGTCATCTTTGGCATGGCTTTGACAAAGAAGTTGGCTGAACAAGAAACAGATCTGGCTACCAGGCTGGGGCCCTATATGAGTACTTAAAAATCTATCCATCCTTTAAGTAATCCCTGATGTCTACCAGCAAGTTTTCTACACTACCATACATGAAGGAAGGCAGGAAGGATGGATGCACTGGCATGTATTCAGGATGAAAGACACCTAGAATGTGTGTTTGGGGTTGACAGGGAGGGAATGGAAACATGATAAAAGAACTGCGTCACAAAGCCCCAGCAGGCTTTGCATCTCCGTGTTCACTGACCATAAAGAAAAGCACGCTTTCGGTGACGTTCCTCATCCTCACAATATAAAAAACAATGTCCCTTCTCACTGTTCAAAGACGTCCACACACATACACATCAGGATTCTCTTTGTGAGTTTATTTTCTCTTTCTCTGCTGTTTTTCTTTTATTTGGGGAGAAGGGGGGGAGAAGGGGAGGAGGGGGAGAAGGGGAGAAGAAAGAGAATGGAGTAGAGGAGAAAGTGATGGAAGAGGGTGTTCGCTCGTGCAGGGGAAAGAGAGAGGGAGGAAAAGAGAAAGATATAGGTTTTACGGCCGAGGAGGAAGGGAGGGGAGACCACGTGGAAGAACCATCCTGTCACAACCTTCCCATTAGCATGCATAGGTATGGGCTTTAATATACTGGTCTTGCCAGTTTACATTGATCATCTCAAATTAAAGCATTCAATCAACCCAATTGTATACAAGTGTATTTACCTCAGGGTTCTGTGCCACACAGTTCCAACTGACTACATCATTTTTTAAATGTCTGTTTGCCTCAAATCCACCTTTGGTCAATTTGTCAGATTTTTTAAGCAATGTTTTCTGGCAGTGATTCTTCCAACTATAAAACAGACAACTACATGGACAGACAGACTCAGACAGACAGAGACACAAATATACAGAACAGGTACAAAGAGAGAAAGCAAGGGTAGAAAGACAAGAAGACTGCCTGCAGACAAGTTACGTATTGAAAGATGGCAGTAGAATCATACATAATAAGAAATCAACTGGAAATCAATCAGTCAATCAATCAACAAAGACAATCAATAAACAGGAACATCAAGGAAATACATTTGGCTTCTTGTTATTAGTTTATTCAATTATTAAGTTCTTAATTATCCAAAAATCAATAAAATATCTTTGTTGAAGTAGTATCATTCTCTGGGTCCATGTTGGTGCTTTCAATGAAGCAGAACAATCTCTCGGGGTCAAAGGTCTATCACTACAGAACGTCCCAAGGACAACACACAGAACAATACTGCTTCAAAAAGACTTACCTACAATAAATAATAAACTATGTACAGGCTGTCATGTTATTCCTCCCCCCAAATAATCATTAAATAAATAAATGAATAAGAGTGGTTGGGTAAAGACATCCTGTAGGTTGTAGCTCTCAGAGCAAGTCTGAGACAGACAGGTGAGGGCTAATGCATAACACAAACTGAAGAACACCACAAGGTTGCAGCTCACCAGAACCATCTGTTAGAAGTAGGGGCGCTGAGTCTATCCTGGTCAGGTCACGTGGTCAGGATAGACTCCTAGCCTTGGTTAGTTCTAACACCAATATGCATCCTGTCTTGCAGACACGTCATACGTGTCATGACAGCTGATGGACACTTATGACTAGTAGCCTAAAGGAAGTTGTGTGGTTGAGGTTGCGTTGTCATTGCCTGGGTGATCATGGCAGCTGTGACATGAATCTTCATGACTGGTTATGACTATATAAATGACATCATTGTGTGTTTCATGATGGACAGCTCCAGGGAAGAGGTGAGTAACCATAACCCTAACCCTTGTCTTGGAGGGATGCAGTCAGTGTGTGCAGGGTTTTGTTCCAGCCCAGCTTTAACACAACTGATTACAATTAATTGTGGCCACAATGAAGCCCTCCAGAAGTTTCCACCACTGGCCTAGGGTATTATTATCACTGTCTGTTTGTCTGATCAGAGAGAGCCCCAACCAACAGGAAACTGCTCTACATCAACCACACATATTCTGTCTTATACTGGAGGGGTGTCAATCATTCAGTAGAAAAATAAACATTGTCCCAACATTGCATAAATAATCAATCAATAAGTTCATGAATTCAAGTCAATAAACCTTTTTTCTATCTTAAAAGTTTTTTTTCACACAATCATCAGAGTGAAAGGAGGTTGTTCTCCGTCACATAATAATAATATGAATAATAATAATAATAATATTCATAATGATATGAATAAGAATACTAATAATAATAATAACTGCTATTGATGTTGTTTTTATTAGTGACACATGCACAGATATTCCAGACCAGTATCTCCAAAATTCCACTATTCTATCATGTCTCTGAACTTCACTACCATTCCTCCATTGGGATACACACTTTCCTCTTCAGGAAATACACACGCTAACTCAAACGTCACACTCGACAGGCAGAGTTCTGCTCCATCGCTGTAGTCACCATGAGCAGGAAGATACCGGTTCTGTTCGGTTCTAGTGTTTGGTTCTACTATTCAGTTCTATTCCCTGATTGACTTCAATGTTCTCCTTAAACCTAGTCAAAGTAGGTCCTTTGCATTATTCTATAACAGTATTCCGATATCCAATATTTCCACTATCCTTTTCCTTTTACTTGTGTGGTGATAGAAACAAATCTAAACGCAATACGCTTAATTTGGGAGCTCAGGAAGATTCCCAAAGGAAAGAGCTGGGACTGAGACGTGTAGAAAACTAAAGAAACTGTTGCAGTGGGGACTGTGAGAGATGGTTGATATCCTCTCTCATTAGTATTTACATCTATATGACAGTAGTGGCCACAAACCGTTTAAGAGACCTGTGTTTGGCTCCTCACTAATTAGTTACAATTTTGAAGATGTGTTTTTTCCCTTCTAAGAATCAGCACCCAATTCAAACAGCTCTAACCTACACCTTTCAGAGAAACATTTTCTCCTCATCTTTTCTCCACAAAGAAAAGCTTGGTATTGTCCCCAAGAGCTGACATCAAAACAACAATCACATCAAGCACATCTCAATCTAAATCCTCTTTCTGTTGGTACCAAAACTCTCCAGAGCACTCCCTCTTCCTCCAGCCATCTCTAGTTTGGAACCTGGAACAACAGCTCAGAATCCATCTCGTCTAGTGGTTCTGTTTTGGTTCTTGGTGATGCTAAGAGCTCTTTCTGAACAGTAATCAAGGACATTGACGTGTGACAGAGTCCAAAGGCAGCCTCTGATCTGTTGGATGGCATCAGTGCAAAGGGATTCACTACTACAGCTCTGTCTCTTCACCATTCACTCCATGACAAGGACCTGTCAGTCATGATGCACAGTCAAGCAGACTACAAGGAGCTCCATGCCCTGAGTCTTCTCTGGCCCAGCACCAGCCGTGTCCTAGGTTCAGTGCAAAGTCTATACAGTTCACTATAGGACAGGTACTCCATAGTATTCTGAAGAAACATACGGAAAGACAGAGTAGGAAGCACACTATCTTACTGTATAGTACATTCCTTTAACTGTGCAGTGCTGTGTGTGTGGCCGACAGGCCTGCAGCCTTTATGTGCCTTGGACATCTGGAGACACAGCAACATAGTAACATTGTTTTCTTTCTAACTGTGTTAGGAGGGTTCAAGTAGATTTCACTGCAGTCGTTAGGTTGCAGAGAGCCAATTTGGATTTAAATCATTTTTGGGGATAATTGAATAGGTGTAATTTTTAGGGGGTTATGATGAACACAATCTACTAAAGTTGCTCTGTATTCGTGCAGTTAGTTCTATAAGTGTTGTGGATGCTAGATGTGAATGACATAAGAGGAGAGGGTATAACGTGTGAGTGTTTCTGTTCTTCAAGTTATGGGGTTGATATTATTCTATATGATGTGTTGAGTGTAAGCTGTAAACAGAGTAGTTCTCCAATGGAGAGATAGTGTTGTAAAAACAGTGATTTTGATATATATTATTTTATCATTCACTTATACATAGATTTTTGTGTTGTCATGATTGTTTTCTTTGTTAGAAAATCATTGTTTTCATGATAACGTTTTATTACTATAGATTTAATGATCATTATCATATTTGACGCTGGACTGGATAAAGTCGTTTGTTTAAAAAGCATGCATGTTACAATTCCCTCCTCCTCCATTTCCTCTTCCTGATACAAATGTCTCAATCTCAGCTGCTCCTCTTCTTTTTATCATCCCCTCATACCTCCTTTTTCTCGCTCAGTCTTTTTTCCCTCCCTCTATTCATCCCTCCCTCCTCCTTCTCTCTGGGAATGTAAGGCTTCCAAAAAAAAGTTGTCCGTTGGACCAGCTGTTGTCACTGCGTGACTCTGTTTCCAAATCTTCCTCCTCTGCTCTTCAGTGGTCACAAGAGTTTATATCCCATCAAAAATGTGTTTGATACCTGAAAAGGAACAGATTTATTGATAAATATTTAATTATTAGGCTCAGTCATTCCTGACGCCGAGGGTCAGTCTGTCACGTTTCTCAGGACGATCTGTCAATCAGTTGGTTGCCATGGCAGCAACAGTGGACCCCTGCTTCTCCTCCTTCTCCTCCAGCATCTGGATGGCTCCACAGCTGACATCAGAGGCCTTCCGCTCTGTGATTTGCTGTGCTGGTGGTTGCCCCGGACTACTGCGCCCCGGACTACGTTGCCCAGGACTACTGCCCCCGGAGGTGATGGCTTCATCTCTCTGTGTTAGAGTGGCAGACTCCGGCTCCATGCAGAGTGTCACCTCCTCGTCCTGTTCAGGGGACAGAGAAGGGGCTTGGTCAGATAGAAATGTTTAGAATATAACAGATACCACATGATTCTCTGACCGCGGAGAGGAGAAAGCAAGGGTTTATTCATGAGTTCAGATGGAAATGTCTCCCCTGTTGTACAGTACCAGTCAAAAGTTGACATACCTACTCATTCAAGGGTTTTTCTTACTTTTCACTATTTTCTACATTGTAGAATAATAGTGAAGACATTAAAACTACGAAATAACATATGGAATCATGTAGTATGACAGCTTTGCATACTCTTGGCATTCTCTCAACCAGCTTCACCTGGAATGCTTTTCGAACTGACTTGAAGGAGCTGCTACGTATGCTGAGTACTTGTTGGCTGCTTTTCCTTCACTCTGCTGTCCAACTCATCCTAAACCATCTCAACTGGGTTGAGGTCTGGTGATTGTGGAGGTCAGGTCATCTGATAAAGTACTCCATCCCTCTCCTTGGTTAAATAGCATTTACACAACCTGTAGGTGTGTTGGGTCATTGTCCTGTTGAAAAACAAATGATAATCCCACTAACGCAAACCAGATGGGGTGGTGTATCGCTGCAGAATGCTGTGGTAGCCATGCTGGTTAAGTGTGCCTTGAATTACAAGTAAATCACTGACAGTGTCACCAGCAAAGCACACCATCACACCCTCCTCCTCCATGCTTCATGGTGGGAACCACACATGCAGAGATCATCCGTTCAACGACTCTGATTCTCACAAAGACACAGCGGTTGGAACCAAAAATCTCAAATTTGGACTCATCAGACCAAAGGACAGATTTCCACCGGTCTAATTTCCATTGCTCATGTTTCTTGGCCCAAGTAAGTCTCTTCTTATTATTGCTGTCCTTTACTAGTGTTTCTACTGAAGGCCTGATTCATGCAGTCTACTCTGATCAGTTGTTGGTGAGATGTGTCTGTTACTTGAACTCTGTGAAGCATTTATTTGGGCTGCAATTTCTGATGCTGGTAACTCTAATGACCTTATCCTCTGCAGCAGAGGTAACGCTGGGTCTTCCTTTCCTGTGGCGGTCCTCATGAGAGCCAGATTCATCATAGCACTTGTTGGTTTTTGCGACTGCAATTGAAGAAACTTTCAAAGATCTTGAAATTTTACGGATTGACTGACCTTCATATCTTAAAGGAAATATGGACGGTTGTTTCTTTTTGCTTATTTGAGCTGTTCTTGCCATAATATTTTTTTTAATTTTTTTATTTGACCTTTATTTAACTAGGCAAGTCAGTTAAGAACAAATTCTTATTTTCAATGACGGCCTAGGAACAATGGGTTAACTGCCTGTTCAGGGGCAGAACGACAGATTAGTACCTTGTCAGCTCAGGGGTTTGAACTTGCAAACTTCCAGTTACTAGTCCAACGCTCTAACCACTAAGCTACCCTGCCGCCTCGGCAGGACTTGGTCATTTACCAAATAGGGCTATCTTCTGTATACCCACCCTACCTTGTCACAACACAACTGGCTCAAACGCATTAAGAAGGAAAGAATTCCCACAAATTAACTTTCAACAAGGCACACCTGTTAATTGAAATGCATTCCAGGTGACTTCCTCATGAAGCTGATTGAGAGAATGACAAGAGTGTGCAAAGCTGTCATCAAGGCAAAGGGTGGCTACGTTGAAGAATCTGAAATATAAAATATATTTTGATTTGTTCAACACTTTTTGGTAACTACATGATTCCATATGTGTTATTTCATAATTTTGATGCTCTCACTATTATTCTACAATGTAGAAAATAGTTTTTTTTTTATAAAGCATCAAGGATGTACCTATCTGCACTGATATGACCTCAGCGCCCATTTAAAAAAAAGAATCTCTGGATTAAATGCATAGAAATATAATGAATAGAATGTATCAATCATTGTTTTGAATGAGGACTCCCGTTCTATTCATTTTATTTCTATGCATTTAATCCTATCCGATAGACGAAATCCAGATAGATAACTTTTGAAAAACTGGGCCATGATGACCCTGTGACCTGATATGACCTCACCTTCAGTTCATCTTCCTCCTCCTGCTGCTCCAGCAGATGGGAATGGTCTGTCCCCGCCCCCTCATCCCCAGACGGAACATTCAAAGCCGCCTCCACCACCGCTGCCACGCCTATGTTGTACCCTCCGATATCCGCTTGATAGGACTCTGTCTGACCCGCCCCCCACAGGTCCACCAATGGGGCGTGGGTAGCAGGGGCCAGGCTGTGGATGGTGCTGTTGGGCGTGGCTTGCAACGAGTGGTTGGCGCTGTGCAGCCTTTGCTCCAGAGACTGTTGAGAGAAGGACGAGACAATGAGGAGACTTAGGTAGGTAGAGGTTCCCCTTCACCACTGATACAGGATCAGATATTTGTTTATCCCCCTAATGGTAAAGAATCTGGAAATATGATCCTAAATCTGTGGATAAGGGATGTTTCTTCCTTTAAGCGTAATGTTGGATTGAAAGGGACAGGGTAATTTTGTTGTCTAAGAATGTATTGATCAGTATTCTTGTCTCGTTCAAAATACCCCAGAGAAAAAAGAGAAAAACCCACGTCAGCCACCAGACTACGCCATGAATGAATATGGTCTATCCATGGAAATAGATTGTTATTACTTCCCTCTCATATTAGACTGTTGATTTTCCCTCACCTGTTGTTGCTGATACAGGAGCTGCTGTTGCTGGTAGTGCTGTATCTGTTGTAGCTGCTGCAGCTGCTGGAGCTGACTCTGCTGCTGTAGGTTGAACTGCTGCTGCTGCTGCTGCTGCAACGCGTTCCCATCATACCCATCACAGGAAGTCCCGCCCTGCTGCATCACATAGGAGCCAGCAGCGGGAGAGGCCACTCCGGAGGGCTCGTTGCTGATTGGCTCCCAGGCGTCAGAGGAGGAGAGGCAGTAGAGGCCCTGGGCGACATAGGTGTTGGGCCACATGTCCGCAGAGGAGTGGTGCAATATCTGGTCTGAGAGGATGAAAGGAATGAGAAAATAGAAGCGGGATAAGTGGTAGATTGTCCTTGACGGATGCACTACATTGGACCTCATGGACATCAAACGGCAAATAAATCTACAATGCTGACATCAGCCTTTTCCCGAAAGAGGAAACCTGAAGAGGAATCGTGTGATATCCCTGGGGGACACCCCAACCCTCTCATACCCAAATATATCCTTGAGAAAATGACTTTACTTGAACAATCCCCAGACAGACACCAAGTGTAGCTACACCGAGTAGTCCAATACATCAGCATTATGACTCTGTATAGCCATTGGGGAGTCTGTCTGCGCTGCATTAAAATGACATATAATTCAGCCAATAGCACGGCAGATATGAATAAGGGAAAGTCATGGTAGTTTTTGCCATCTCATATTCCAATCTGGTTTTGTTACGGATGAACAAGGCGACTAATATCCCCCACTGACTGATAACAACATTAAAACTTTTGAAGTATGGTAGCCATTTTGTGCGAAGGAGGAAAATAAATGGAAGAATATATGTGTTGCCAATGCTGTTATGTACAAAAAGGCTGCCAAACACAAAAGGATGAGGTAAATCACACTTATTCACAGAAATGTCTTTAGGACATTGGCCAAACAAGTTTCTGATAGAGGAATGGTGTATATAAACTCAGCAAAAAAAGAAACATAAATTTTTCAGGACCCTGTCTTTCAAAGATAATTAGTAAAAATCCAAATAACTTCACAGATCTTCATTGTAAAGGGTTTAAACACTGTTTCCCATGCTTGTTTAATGAACCATGAACAATTAATGAACATGCACCTGTGGAACGGTCGTTAAGACACTAACAGCTTACATACGGTATGCAGGGTCACAGTTATCGTCACAGTTAATGACCAACTTAGGACAGTAAAGAGGCCTTTCTACTGACTCTGAAAAACACCAAAAGAAAGATGCCCAGGGTCCGTGCTCATCTGCGTGAACGTGCCTTAGACATGCTGCAAAGAGGCTTAAGGACTGCAGATGTGGCCAGGAAATAAATTGCAATGTCCGTACTGTGAGATGCCTAAGACAGCACTACAGGGAAACAGGATGGACAGCTAATCATCCTCGCAGTGGCAGACCACGTGTAACAACACCTGGACAGGATCGGTACATCCAAACATCACACCTGAGAGACAGTTACAGGATGGAAACAACAACTGCCAGAGTTACACCAGGAATGCACAATCCCTCCATCAGTGCTCAGACTGTCTGCAATAGGCTGAGTGAGGCTGGACTGAGGGCTTGTAGGCATCACTGGCCACAACGTCACCTATGGGTCAAACCCACCGTCGCTGGACCAGACAAAAAGTGCTCTTCACTGACGAGTCGAGGTTTTGTCTCACCAGGGGTGATGTCGGATTCACACTTATTGTTGAAGGAATGAGTATTACACCGAGGCCTGTACTCTGGAGCTGGACCGATTTGGAGGTGGAGGGTCCGTCATGGTCTGGGGCGGTGTGTCACAGCATCATCAGACTGAGCTTGTTGTCATTGCAGGCAATCTAAACTGTGCATTACAGACATCCTCCTCCCTCATGTGGTACCCTTCCTGCAGGCTCATCCTGACATGACCCTCCAGCATGACAATGCCACCAGCCATACTGCTCGTTCTGTGAGTGATTTCCTGCAAGACAAGAATGTCAGTGTTCTGCCATGACCAGCGAAGAGCCCGGATCTGGCCTGGTTTAGATCTTATATGTCAGAAAGATATCAGTTTGTCTCTGTGTATGGTTTGTCCTCTGACAAATCAACTGTAAATTTCGGTGTTCCTCAAGGTTTTAGGACCACTTTTGTTTTCACTATATATTTTACCTCTTGGGGATGTCATTCGAAAACATAGTGTTAACTTTCACTGCTATGCGGATGACACACAGCTGTACATTTCAATGAAACATAGTGAAGCCCCAAAATTGCCCTCGCTAGAAGCCTGTGTTTCAGACATAAGGAAGTGGATAGCTGCAAACGTTCTACTTTTAAACTCGGACAAAACAAAGATGCTTGTTCTAGGTCCCAAGAAACAAGAGAGATCTTCTGTTGAATCTGACAATTAATCTTAATGGTTGTACAGTCGTCTCAAATAAAACTGTGAAGGACCTCGGCGTTACTCTGGACCCTGATCTCTCTTTTGAAGAACATATCAAGACCATTTTGAGGACAGCTTTTTTCCATCTACGTAACATTGCAAAAATCAGAAACTTTCTGTCCAAAAATGATGCAGAAAAATTAATCCATGCTTTTTTTACTTCTACGTTAGACTACTGCAATGCTCTATTTTCCGGCTACCCGGATAAAGCACTAAATAAACTTCAGTTAGTGCTAAATACGGCTGCTAGAATCCTGACTAGAACCAAAAAAATTGATCATATTACTCCAGTGCTAGCCTCTCTACACTGGCTTCCTGTCAAAGCAAGGGCTGATTTCAAGGTTTTACTGCTAACCTACAAAGCATTACATGGGCTTGCTCCTACCTATCTCTCTGATTTGGTCCTGCCGTACATACCTACACGTACGCTACGGTCACAAGACGCAGGCCTCCTAATTGTCCCTAGAATTTCTAAGCAAACAGCTGGAGGCAGGGCTTTCTCCTATAGAGCTCAATTTTTATGGAACGGTCTGCCTACCCATGTCAGAGACGCAAACTCGGTCTCAACCTTTAAGTCTTTACTGAAGACTCATCTCTTCAGTGGGTCATATGATTGAGTGTAGTCTGGCCCAGGAGTGGGAAGGTGAACGGAAGGCTCTGGAGCAACGAACCGCCCTTGCTGTCTCTGCCTGGCCGGTTCCCCTCTTTCCACTGGGATTCTCTGCCTCTAACCCTATTACAGGGGCTGAGTCACTGGCTTACTGGGGCTCTCTCATGCCGTCCCTGGAGGGGGTGCGTCACCTGAGTGGGTTGATTCACTGTTGTGGTCATCCTGTCTGGGTTGGCGCCCCCCCTCCCTTGGGTTGTGCCGTGGCGGAGATCTTTGTGGGCTATACTCAGCCTTGTCTCAGGATGGTAAGTTGGTGGTTGAAGATATCCCTCTAGTGGTGTGGGGGCTGTGCTTTGGCAAAGTGGGTGGGGTTATATCCTTCCTGTTTGGCCCTGTCCGGGAGTGTCCTCGGATGGGGCCACAGTGTCTCCTGACCCCTCCTGTCTCAGCCTCCAGTATTTATGCTGCAGTAGTTTATGTGTCGGGGGGCTGGGGTCAGTTTGTTATATCTGGAGTACTTCACCTGTCGTATTCGGTGTCCCGTGTGAATCTAAGTGTGCATTCTCTAATTCTCTCTTTCTTTCTCTCTCTCGGAGGACCTGAGCCCTAGGACCATGCCCCAGGACTACCTGACATGATGACTCCTTGCTGTCCCCAGTCCACCTGGCCATGCTGCTGTTCCAGTTTCAACTGACCTGAGCCCTAGGACCATGCCCCAGGACTACCTGACATGATGACTCCTTGCTGTCCCCAGTCCACCTGGCCATGCTGCTGCTCCAGTTTCAACTGTTCTGCCTGCGGCTATGGAATCCTGACCTGTTCACCGGACGTGCTACCTGTCCCAGACCTATTATTTTGACCATGCTGGTCATTTATGAACATTTGAACATCTTGGCCATGTTCTGTTATAATCTCCACTCCATCTCCATTGCTTGCTGTTTGGGGTTTTAGGCTGGGTTTCTGTACAGCACTTTGAGATATCAGCTGATGTACGAAGGGCTATATAAATACATTTGATTTGATTTGATTGATCTCAATCCCCTTGAGCACGTCTGGGACCTGTTGGATTGGAGGGTGAGGGCTAAGGCCATTCCCCCCCAGAAATGTCTGGGAACTTGCAGATGCCTTGGTGGAAGAGTGGGGTAACATCTCACAACAAGAACTGACAAATCTGATGCAGTCCATGAGGAGGAGATGCACTGCCATACTTAATGCAGCTGGTGGCCACCCCAGATACTCACTGTTACTTTTTGATTTTGACCCCCCTTTGTTCAGGGACACATTATTCCATTTCTGTTAGTCACATGCCTGTGAAACATGTTCAGTTTATGTCTCGGTTGTTGAATTTGTTCATACAAATACACACGTTAAGTTTGCTGAAAATAAACGCAGTTGACAGTGAGAGGACGTTTCTTTTTTTGCTGAGTTTACATAATCTGACAAAAGAGCCTCATGGTGTGCTGAGTTGATATGGCGGTGCTAAGAGTTAGCAAGCATCATGCCGGCAACCTCACATGACATCACTTTAATGATGACTCAAAACTGTCAAAAAACATCCAGAGACAGCCTTTTAATAAGAACATTCTATGGTTATTTTACTTCAGGTAATATAATTACATTAAATAACTGGCCTGAAGTTGTAATTCAACCAATGATCATCACACAGCCTCAAGGCCATTTGTTATCTCTCAATAACAAACCACAGGGAGAAAACCACATTATGATTTCAACATGTCTCCATGTCTGAACGCCTCTTTGCATGAGAAGGAGAAATACAGGAGCACTGTAACGGACAGCACAGCGATGTGGAATAATAATGACCAAGTGGACTATTTATACAGTTGAAATCCCTGGTCTTGCATTCCCCGGGCTGTGTTTGCGAATCTGAAATTAGCACAGAGTTAAACCTCCAGGCTGAGACGGAATAAGATGCCTTCATACTGAGCAAAATGGCGCATAATGTAGCCCACACACTACACTCCAGCTTTGCCTGATCTCAAGCCTGTGCATAAACGTGTTTGTCTGCACATTTTAGACAAGGTTCCGCAGTGCAGGTTCCTATCTAGCTCCTTAAACTATCCCTTAAACTTGGTTGCCCTAGTTGATTGGTGCTACTGAAGTTTGTCAAGCATATTTACAGTCCCTTACCTCGGCTGATACATGCTGGTTTAGAGGCCATATTTATAGTCCTTTACCTCAACTGACATGGTTGTTTAGAGGTCATATTTGTAGTCCCTTACCTCGACTGACATGCTGGTTTAGAGGCCATATTTATAGTCCTTTACCTCAACTGACATATGGTTGTTTAGAGGCCATATTTATAGTCCTTTACCTCAACTGACATATGGTTGTTTAGAGGCCATATTTATAGTCCTTTACCTCAACTGACATATGGTTGTTTAGAGGCCATATTTATAGTCCTTTACCTCAACTGACATATGGTTGTTTAGAGGTCATATTTGTAGTCCCTTATCTCGGCTGATACATGCTGGTTTAGAGGCCATATTTGTAGTCCCTTATCTCGGCTGATACATGCTGGTTTAGAGGCCATATTTGTAGTCCCTTATCTCGGCTGATACATGCTGGTTTAGAGGCCATATTTGTAGTCCCTTATCTCGGCTGATACATGCTGGTTTAGAGGCCATATTTGTAGTCCCTTACCTCGGCTGGTGATGCTCTCCTGGTTAACCTCGCTGAGGTGGGCCACACTGCCCTGGTTGGACCCTGACCTCAGGCTCTCTCCATCCATGGAGGTCCAGGCCATGAGCGTTGCCTGGGAGATGGCAAACTGCTGCAGGATACCTGGAGTGCAGAGGGTAAGTCAGGGTCATTGTAACGGCCCAGTTGGCTGCTGCCTTCCCTCAGCGCCTTTTATGATTTAATATCTATGGCTAATTTAAATAAAGATGTAATATGTAGTCTATTTAATATCTATGGTTATGCTTTGCCTAGGCCAATATTGCTATATTTGGCTGGTGTTATGCCATGCTGATTAGTTGACCTATAACCAGTCTGCTTATGATCTGGGGTTCAACACATGAGAACCCTTTTCCCAAAGGCTTAATTTTGTGAGGGTTTCCTCTGAACACCACCCTGGGGGTATAAATCAGCATCAACCACTCCTATTGCTTCTGTCTCCTCTCACAGTGACAAATTCCCCTCCCCCTCTGACCTGCGGCAAAGCGAGCCTCTTTCTCCCCGTCACTGAGGTCGCTGTAGGCGTCGCTCTCCAACCGTCTCTCCATCTCCTGCTCTGCTGTGGACTTGCGTGGGACGGAGACACCCCCCGGGCCCACCACAGACATGTCCCAGTTCTGCCACTCGATCATGTGTGCCATCCGGCCTTGGGCCATGGATGTAGGCTTGGTCACCTTGTCCTTCATGGAGCGATTCACACCTGGGGAGGGAGGGGGAGAAGTGAAGAGGGATGTAGGGATTGATGCGGGTATTGGGGAGGGTTAGAAGGGTGACAGTGGATTAAGGGAGGGTTGGAGGGATATTAAGGGGTTTAGAGAAGGGTGAATGTGGAGTTTGGGGGAGTTAGGAGACAGGCATCAGGTTGGAGAGAGGGGGAAGGAAACAGATGAGATATTATGTTATTATTCCACATTTATGTCTGTCTGATCCTGTCAGTATTTAGCTGGTGCTGATAAGGGCCTCTGGATGAGTGGTTAAATGAGCGGCTTAATGAACATGCTTTAGATTCATGGCTAAATGAATAGGGAGGAGATGCTTATAATGTAGATGAGATGACGCGTGGAACCGAGGAGGATGATGGGGGACAGGGAGGAGCAAATGGATACGTCTGCTCTGGGAGAGGTGCATCATGGGACAGAGGAGGTTAATTGGGGTGAGATGGCCAGAGGGGTGTCAGTAATGAGAGGTTGGCTTGTTGACACGATAGCTTTCACACCTCTGCTAAGCTGCCTGCGCTGGCTAAGCAGAAACCCCACTCCCCTGCCGTGTCTGTTAAGACATCCTCAGCTGATGCATACAGTGCACTGCGGAAGACACTCTACTTTAGAAATCATGTTCCGCCATGACGGTCTGTATTCTGTCTGCTGGTTACATTATGGCTTTGCTCAGTAATTAATGTGTCCAAGTCAATATATGATGAGTTAGCAGTTCACTACATTCCAATACACTTCACTGCACATTACAACTGCACCACACTGCGCAGTGCACAATGCACATTACACAGTTATACACACTGTAACACACAGACACAAACTCAGACTACACTCAGAGACAGTAGACACATCACACAGACACTAGAGTAGTTCAACGCTGCTTAACAACCACTTAACAGACAAACAACTACACCTCCCACTCACCTCTTGTTAACTCAACAAGCCACATAACAATGTATTGTGGGTAGTGTATTTTTTTATAGGGTTGTCGTTGGGTTTAAGTGTTATTCCACCAATGACTGGGGGGTCAGCCATTGACGAGTATTATCATTATGGTGAGAGGAAGTGAATCAGGGGAACCCACTCTGGGGCCATGTTGGCTCCAGCGCCTGTCCAGGCGGGAGCTGACATGGGGTCAGTTTACCAGTTACAGGACAGACACACACCTGACACACCTGTCAGTGAGGACTTAGCCAGAGCACCGATCCCATAGTTATTGGAGTTGTTCCTCTTCAGACGAGGCAGGATGGACGTGGTGTCTTCCATAGACAGCTAGAGGAGCGAGGGAAGAAGATGACAGAGAGATGGAGGAAGAGATGTGTGCCAGAGAAGCACACAGAGTTCAGAGGGTAGGTGAGAGGAGAAGTTAGGTAGATATTGGGTTAATACAGCGTCAAAAAGAAACAATGTCATCATTTGACAACAAAAAAAATTTCCCAAGGTCGTTGTTCGAACAACTTCCTGCTTGACAGTGCTGAAGTGCATTATGGGAAGTGTTGCGAGAGTTAACGATACGGTATAGAGAGAGTTAGATGGGAGGGGAGTGAGGGGACGAAGTAGTAGGTTACCTAAGGTGAGTTAAATCAAGTAAATCAAAACAAATAGAGAAACATAAGATAGAGAAATAAAGGTAGATGAAGGAATGATGTCACAACACTTACATTGATTCCTTCCCATGAAAAGTCTGAACATCCATGCTGAAGGAGAAAAATAGGAGGAGAGAGGATGGGGAAAGAAGGAGCGGGAGAGAGGAAGAGAGTGGGAACAAGAGAGAAGGAGAGAAAGACGTACACATGCATGGAAGAAATGGGAGGAGACAAAGAGGAGGACGAGAGTAGTGATAGTGACAGGGGTAGAGTAGTATAACCAACATGCAGAAATAGAAAGAAGGATAGAGAGGAAAGAGGAGAATGCCGAGAGACACATATAGGGTTTGAGGAGTAAGACAGACCAGAAAGAGAGAGAGAGACAATGACCAGAAAGACAGAGTGAGAGTGAGTCAAAGACCAGAAAGATAGAGGAGGAGAGACAATGACCAGAAAGACAGAGAGGAGAGACAAAGACCAGAAAGACAGAGGAGAGAGACAAGACCAGAAAGACAGAAGAGAGGAGACAAAGACCAGAAAAGACAGAGAGGAGAGAGGAGGGACAAAGACCAGAAAGACAGAGGAGGAGAGGAGACAAAGACCAGAAAGATGGAGGAGGAGAGAGACAAAGACCAGAAAGATGGAGGAGAGAGACAAGAGACCAGAAAGACAGAGGAGAGAGAGACAAAGACCAGAAAGACAGAGGAGGAGAGACAAAGACCAGAAAGACAGAGGAGGAGAAGAGACAAAGACCAGAAAGATAAGAGGAGAAGAGTCAAAGACCAGAAAGACAGAGGACAAAGACCAGAAAGATGGAGGAGGAGAGACAAAGACCAGAAAGACAGAGGAGGAGAAGAGACAAAGACCAGAAAGATAAGAGGAGGAGAAGAGACAAAGACCAGAAAGACAGAGGAGAAGGAGACAAAGACCAGAAAGATGAGGAGGAGGAAAAGAGAGAGAGAGGAGACAAAGACCAGAAAGACAGAGGAGGAGAGGAGACAAAGACCAGAAAGACAGAGGAGGAGAGGAGACAAAGACCAGAAAGACAGAGGAGGAGAGAAAGACAAAGACCAGAAAGACAGAGGAGACAAAGACCAAGAAAGACAGAGGAGACAAGACCAGAAAGATAAGAGGAGGAGAGAGACAAAGACCAGAAAGACAGAGGGAGGAGAGTCAAAGACCAGAAAGACAGAGGAGGAGAGGAGACAAAGACCAGAAAGACAGAGGAGGAGAGAGACAAAGACCAGAAAGACAGAGGAGGAGAGGAGACAAAGACCAGAAGACAGAGGAGGAGAAGACAAAGACCAGAAAGACAGAGGAGGAGAAGAGACAAAGACCAGAAAGACAGAGAGAAGAGGAGACAAGACCAGAAAAGACAGAGGAGGAGAGGAGACAAAGACCAGAAAGACAGAGGAGGAGAGACAAGACCAGAAAGACAGAGGAGGAGAGGAGACAAAGACCAGAAAGACAGAGGAGGAGAGAGACAAAAGACTGAGGAGGAGACAAAGGAAGACAGAGAGAGAGACAAGACCTAGAAAGACAGAGGAGGAGAGGAGACAAAGACCAGAAAGACAGAGGAGGAGAGGAGACAAAGACCAGAAACAGATAGAGGGAGGAGAGACAAAGACCAGAAAGACAGAGGAGGAGAAAGAGTCAAAGACCAGAAAGATGGAGGAGGAGTAGATTCAGGTCAGAAGCGTGAGAGAAGGGAGGGTTGAAAGGCTGATCAGTTCCATGGTACAGCTGGGATGAATATGTGTGACTGAATGATTCTCTCTCTCTCATTTCCTCCTCTGGTTACGTCTGCCACACAAGCACTGAGCCAAACACATCAGAAGCCAGTGGGGGGCTGATCCAGAAGTGTAACGTATGTGCAGAAGCGTGTAGGCTTATGTGTGAATGTGTGTGAATGTGTGTGTGTGTGAATGTGTGTGTGTGCAAGCGTGTAGCGTGTGTGCTGAATGTGCGTGTGTGGCAGATGCGTGCACATGTGTTTATGTGTGCGCGTGTGTGTGTGTGCAATCTATGTGTGTGTGGGGCGTGTGTGTGTGTGCGTGCTTGTGTTATAACTGATGTAAGCTGGCTGATGGTAGCGAATGTCAGTGTCCTCTCTGGTGAGATCTGTGTCTGCAGAGACAGACTGGTGAGATCTGTGTCTGCAGAGACAGACAGACAGACAGACAGACAGACAGACAGACAGACAGACAGACAGACAGACAGACAGAGACATACAGACAGACAGACAGACAGACAGACAGACAGACAGGGGCACTGAGGAGCAGGCTAACAGAAGGGGATGGTGACAGTCTAGATAAGCACCAGCGTCTGTCCACCACCTCTGAGTCCTGTATCAACTGAATTGTTCCTGACAATACAAGAGCAAGGGCCTTAGAACCAGCAGGGCCTTCTACGGTGCCATGTCCACCACAGAATGTGTTCAGTCTCCAGAAAACCTAGCTCTCATGTTCTCTCTCTTATTGTTACACTGTCTGTCTGTCTGTCTGTCTGTCTGTCTGTCTGTCTGTCTGTCTGTCTGTCTATCTGTCTGTCTGTCTGTCTGTCTGCTCTGTCTGTCTGTCTGTCTGTCTGTCTGTCTGTCTGTCTGTCTGTCTGTCTGTCTGTCTGTCTGTCTGTGTGTCTCTTTCTCTCCTCTCTCTTTTTTTGATTACATTTTGAAGGCAAGTTTGTCAAGAGAAACACATAGTCGATCCACAGTACAATCACATTCGGTTTTCAATTTAAATGGTCCTCTTTCTCCTGCCAAAGAAAATCATCAAGTGCTGAAGATCATTTAGTAACAGTATCTCAAAAGGAAGGAGGAGAGGACTTGAAAGGAGGGGAGTGGAGTGGAAAGGATCTGAGAGGAAGTAGTGAGGGATCGAGTGAGAGGAGGAGGAGGTGGTGAGTCTCCTGCTGTTCTACAGTGAGCCAGCACTGAGGCGTGACAGAGAAGCAGCTGGAGGCGTCATAGCAGCAGCGAGCCAGCCACAGAGGTTGGTTCTCCTTCCAGCTACAGCCGCCATTTTGAGTGTAGAGGAAGTTAGCAAACCAACAGCAACATGTGCACAGCATTAATACTCTACAAGCAGATGCGGGACGTTATGCATCATGGCTTCAGTAGTAGAGTTAAAGTTGATGTTGGTCACCATCTTGGATCAAGATCCCCATTTGTGGAAGTGAGAACCCACTGCTGGAGCCATTGGGTGTAACAGGGTGGCTGAGCTGTGTGAATTAAGAGTGATAGTTAAAGTCCTGAATGTCAAGGCTTACCTGTTCCCCATCCTTTACTGGCACTCCATCTGCCGCTAAAACAGAGAGGAGGGAGGGAGGGAGGGAGGGAGGGAGGGAGATAGAGAGAGAGAGAGAATAAAGAGAGAGAGAGAATAAATGAAGAGAAAGAAACAAGAAGAAGAAAGAAGATACGTTGTTTGAATTTGATTTGGCAATGTAAATACAAGTTCCGTCACACTGCCAATAGAGAGAGGAGAAGCATGGTCAGGATAAAGGTGTGACTTTGGCTGTAACACTAAACAGTCATAAAACAGTAGGCTAATCATTACTGTCTAACTGTGTTAGAGAGAAGAGCATCACTTCACTGACTGACCACAGGACACTGTTCCTCAACATACACCCCGCAAATAGAATGCATAAGTTTACATACACTTAGGTTGAGTCATTAAAACTTGTTTTCAACCACTCCACATTCTTGTTAACAAACTACCTAGTTTTGTAAAGGATTGGATTAGGACATCTACTTTGTGCATGACACAAGTCATTTTTCAAAAATTGTTTACAGACAGATTATTTCACTTCTAATTCACTGTATCACAATTCCCAGTGGGTCAGAAGGTTACAAACCTAAGTTGACTGTGCCTTTAAACAGCTTGGAAAATTCAGAAGTTATTTCATGGCATTAGAAGCTTCTGATGAGCTAATTGACATAATTTGAGTCAATTGGAAGTGTACCTGTGGATGTATTTCAAGGCCAACCTTCAAACTCGGAGTGCCTCTTGCTTGACATCATGGAAAAGTCTGGTTCTGTCCCGATGGGACTAGGTGGGTGCAGGAATCAGGCATGAGAGAGTAACTGAGTTGAAGTGCTTTACTATTGCACACCAAAATAATAAGCCCAACAAAATGAGGCACAGGACACTATACAAGACAACCCAAAAACCACAGAATGAAGCAAAGAAAGATAATACATACTACCTAACATGCTCACACATAACATTAAGATAATACACATACCTAACATGCTCCACACATAACATTAAGATATTACACCACTACCTAACATGCTCACACATAACATTAAGATAATACACCACTACCTAACGTGCACACACATAACATTAAAGATAATACACCACTACCTAACATGCTCACACATAACATTAAGATAATACACCACTACCTAACATGCTCACACATAACATTAAGATAATACACCACTACCTAACATGCTCACACATAACATTAAGATAATACACCACTACCTAACATGCTCACACATAACATTAAGATAATACACCACTACCTAACATGCTCACACATAACATTAAGATAATACACCACTACCTAACATGCTCACACATAACATTAAGATAATACACCACTACCTAACATGCTCACACATAACATTAAGATAATACACCACTACCTAACATGCTCACACATAACATTAAGATAATACACCACTACCTAACATGCTCACACATAACATTAAGATAATACACCACTACCTAACATGCTCACACATAACATTAAGATAATACACCACTACCTAACATGCTCA
>NW_027037633.1:0-21069 GCF_034236695.1 Oncorhynchus nerka | reverse complement strand
GGCTAGACCAACGTAGGATGATGAGGAGGAGCGTCTGGCTGCGATGGTCTCTGTAGTAGTAGGGCTACAGTAGTATTGTTGCCGACTGTCTGGCCTATCTCCAGCCTCCACCACCCCCTCTCAAGCCGCAGCAGACCCGTGGACACCCCAGAGCTGAGCGAGGGACTGGTGGTACTGGGTACACCAGAGATGGAGCTAGGCACCATATTAGAGAGCTCATCTGTTGGCGGCGCCCGATACTCCGTCCACCTGCACCCGGATCTCTGGCGGGAGCGGAGAGCAGGTACTGAGGCTGCGGGGCGCCGCTGTCCGCACTCTTGGGGAACAGAAAGGTCTTCATTTGACCTTTGCCCTTGGCGTTGACTGTGCCGCGGTAGTCGAAGTTGTAGTCCATGGCACTGAGGGCGCAGTAGCTCTCCTCGCTCACCTGCACGCGGCACTCCACGCCCGTGAGTGTCCATGCGGCTGGCGATGTTCACAGTGTCGCCCCAGATGTCGTAGAGCAGCTTAGTGGTGCCAATCACCCCTGCAGTCAAAGGACCGTGGTTGAAACCAATGCGCAACTTGAACTTGAAGCCCAGCATGTTCTTGTTGAAGTCGTCCACCACGCGCATCATCTCCAGTGCGAAGTCAAACAGCGCCCGCAGGTGGCCGTGAGGTGCGGCGTCTCGGCGCACTGCTGCGCGTTCAGCCCAGCCGCCGCCATGTACGTGGCACCAATGGTCTTGATCTTCTCGATGTTGTTGAAGGCGGCTCGCAGAAGCAGTTCAGTCGAAGTCACCGATGAGCTCGTTGAGCACGCGGTAGCACTCCTTGCCGCCCTCGTAACTCTCCTCGTAGAACTCGCTAAAGTTAACGATACTGGCAAAAATCACGCCAACATTACCATGGTTTTTGGAGTAACTCTGAGTCACTTTGAGCTGCTCTGCCACGTGGATGGGGATGATGTTCCTAAGCAACCAATCGGCTTGGTCCCTCATGTTCTGGATCTTGATGCGGTGCTGAGTCGGCCTCACGTTGCCGTGGTAATGGAAGCGGTAGCTGACCTCGAACTTCGCGGTTGAGGAACCAGACGAGCAGGAGGAGCAGGAAGAAGGCCACTCCCACCTCGGGGCCCAGCAGGTCCTGGAGGCGGGGCACGGGGTCAGCGGCGGGCTCAGGCTGACCATGTACAACACTGCTGCGGTTACTGTTGTTGGTGGCGTCGCCAGACTGGAGGAGAGGAGAAAGGGAGGAGAGGTGGAGAGAGAAGGGGAAAGAGAGAGGGTGGAGAAACAAGGAAGGAGAGAAGGGGCGGGATGGAGAGTTGAAGAATGAGGTAGGGAGGTGGAGATGGAGAGAAATGTAGGCAGGGAGGAGAGAAGGAAGGAAGGAGGGATGGAGAAAAAGAGAGAGGGAAGGAAGGAGTTAAGGAAGGTGGAGTGAGAGATATATTTATAATCTTAGTTGTATGGATAACTTCATTCTACTCACCAAAATAACATACTGTTGGCAGAACTGGAAGACAGAGGAGACAAAAACCACGAGACACGGTCGGATGAGATTAATCGAGTCCACGACAAATTAAATTACACACAGTGTCAGCACAAAGGAAAAGTCATACTAAATTATGACATTGTGGTAATATTGTATACAATATCCTATCGAACTTCAGTGAGTGCATTGGTAGTGGATTAAATGGGTAATATACAAATTTGAGGTGGTTACATTTCTCCAGCTCCGTTCCTCAGTTGTTTATCAAAACAGTGACAGGAGTCACGTGTTGTTATTGTTTGAACTGCAGATGCCCCTTTAAGGTCCTTTCCGACCAACAAAAAGGGCCATAAATGTGTTAAAAAATAGAATCCATTGTAGCGATGTCTGACCTGCAGGGCGGGCTGAAGAGCAGGGCGAGACAGCACCAGTCCCACCACCGTGGCCATGGCCGAGCGCATCCAGCAGCTCAGCTGGCAGAGTTACAGTACTGGATGATGGCAATGATCACTGCACAGCAGGTGAGCATGGTGAACTGGGAGACACAGATAGAGACACAGGAAGGAACCATCGTTAGCATTAGCAAACTCTGGAGGAAATGACCAGGGCAAATGAACAGAAGACACTCACCTGTATGGAGAGGTGCATGTCACAGGTGACGTGTGAGAAAGACGGACACAGCGGGCAGGGACACCAGCACGGCCCTATCAGGTGACGGGGGACCCAGCCAGAGATGGCCCTCAGCAGGGTTCTAGTGCAGCTCATCACGCTGTCCAGGTAGAAGGCCATCCTGGGAGAGAAGGTTTGCTCAGAGAGGGCTGATAGACAGTACATGTACAGCAATCCAACCCCATTGAAAACAGGCTAATGGCCTCCCCTTTTCCCCATCTTCAAACTTCCCTCACTTAGTTCTCTCCCTTCCTTTACCATCCCCTATTCCTCTCCTCCCCAGTTCCAACCCACTCCTCATATCCCTCTCCCCACCCCCTTTCCCCTCTTCCTCTCCTCCCCAGTTCCAACCCACTCCTCATATCCCTCTCCCCACCCCCTTTCCCCTCTTCCTCTCCTCCCCAGTTCCAACCCCTCCTCATATCCCTCTCCCCACCCCCTTTCCCCTCTTCCTCTCCTCCCCAGTTCCAACCCACTCCTCATTATCCCTCTCCCCACCCTCTTTCCCCCTCTTCCTCTCCTCCCCAGTTCCAACCCACTCCTCATATCCCTCCCCACCCCCTTTCCCCTCTTCTCCCTCCTCCTTCCATCCCTCCCAACTTCTTCCCCCTTTTTCCTCCTCCTCCCCATCTCTCCACCTCTCCTTCTCTCCCTCAACCGTCTTACCGTATAGACAGCACCAGCGCCAGGGCCTCCAGCAGGGTGGCCACGGCAACCAGGGGCGAGGGCCGGGGCAGGCAGAGGGGCCCCAGGGAGGAGAGCAGGGGCCGGAGGAGGCAGGCCAGGGAGAGGGCCAGGAACACTGAGCAACACAGGACCATGTCCAGGAAAGAGCTGAAGGTAGGACTGGCAAGGTCTGTACCGCTGCCTGGGTCTCCACCTGGGGACGGGAGGGAATAGATACTTTGTCATTTTTCAACAGAAATGGATTGATTTGCTGTCACAATAGCCAACCTCATACACACACAAAGACACACAAGGCTGAGAGCAGCACAGCGTTAGCCGCTGTTGAATATGACCCAGGGGCTTATTCAGTGGGCAGAAGCATAAGGATCACTACAAACAATAGCAATGAATGGTTCCTGGGTCCGGTTGTAGAGTGTAAAGAGATAAAGAGCGAGAGGGTTTGGAAAGGGTAAAAGAGAGTGAGCAAAGGTTGTGGGAGAGAATAGAGAAGCATGAAGAATGGAAGTCTTAACAAAACATTAATACAATTGTCTCATTGTGATTAAGTAATAAGTATGAAACTGAACGAAACATTATCCAGACGTGAAGTTGAACATGCAGTTCCCCCAATGTACCAGCAGAGGGCATCACAAGCTAAGAGGACATTCCTATCGATGTCCTGCAGTGATTTCCCTGTCTTTGCCGCAGTCCTGACAGGCCATACATAGTGCAGTGCTTACAGGTTACTCAGAGCACACACACACACACACACACACACACACACACACAGAGAGAGAAAGAGCTAGACAGGCAGGGTGAAACGGATAGGGAGACAGAGGGACAGACAAGGAAAGACAGACCAGGTGTAGTCTAGTAGACAGAGAGGAAGTGGGACATCAGAAAGACAGATAAGAGGAATACAGATAGAGACAGACAGACAGAGAGACAGAGTAACAGACATGGAGGGATACACACCTCTTCCTGGTAGCTGGTCCTGTAGGCAGACTCCAGGGTTCTGTCCAGGAAGGTGTGGCTCAGCTTGTTGATGGGAGGCTTGAAAAAGTAGTCCTTCATCAGACTGGGAGATGGGCAGATCAACAGATGTCAGTCAGTATAGAGAAGACAGACTTGTCGGGGAGAGAGTTACACCAACCTATCATACCACCAGGGCCGTCCGTGTTCATAAGGCACCAAACATTTTGCAATGGAAAATGAAAATGAGCTTTTCTTACTGGACAAGTCCAGATAGTCCATCAACTATATCATGTATGTTTTCTTCCATTTGGTGCCGAATGAACATGACCCAGGGGCTTATTCAGTGGGCAGAAGCGTAAGATCACTACAAACAAAATGGCAAAATTCCAGTAACTTTCTCAAAACATTAAAAAAAGATTATATACACTGTTCAAAAAAATAAAGGGAACACTAAAATAACACATCCTAGATCTGAATGAATGAAATATTCTTATTAAATACTTTTTTCTTTACATAGTTGAATGTGCTGACAACAAAATCACACAAAAATGATCAATGGAAATCAAATTTATCAACCCATGGAGGTCTGGATTTGGAGTCACACTCAAAATTAAAGTGGAAAACCACACTACAGGCTGATCCAACTTTGATGTAATGTCCTTAAAACAAGTCAAAATCCAGGCTCAGTAGTGTGTGTGGCCTCCACGTGCCTGTATGACCTCCCTAAAATGCATGGGCATGCTCCTGATGAGGTGGCGGATGGTCTCCTGAGGGATCTCCTCCCAGACCTGGACTAAAGCATCCACCAACTCCTGGACAGTCTGGTGCAACGTGGCGTTGGTGGATGGAGCGAGACATGATGTCCCAGATGTGCTCAATTGGATTCAGGTCTGGGGAACGGGCGGGCCAGTCCATGGCATCAATGCCTTCTTCTTGCAGGAACTGCTGACACACTCCAGCCACATGAGGTCTAGCATTGTCTTGCATTAGGAGGAACCCAGGGCCAACCGCACCAGCATATGGTCTCACAAGGGGTCTGTGGATCTCATCTCGGTACCTAATGGCAGTCAGGCTACCTCTGGCGAGCACATTGAGGGCTGTGTGGCCCCCCAAAGAAATGCCACCCCACACCATGACTGACCCACCACCAAACCGGTCATGCTGGAGGATGTTGCAGGCAGCAGAACGTTCTCCACGGCGTCTCCAGACTCTGTCACATCTGTCACATGTGCTCAGTGTGAACCTGCTTTCATCTGTGAAGAGCACAGGGCGCCAGTGGCGAATTTGCCAATCTTGGTGTTCTCTGGCAAATGCCAAACGTCCTGCACGGTGTTGGGCTGTAAGCACAACCCCCACCTGTGGACGTCGGGCCCTCATACCACCCTCATGGAGTCTGTTTCTGACCGTTTGAGCAGACACATGCACATTTGTGGCCTGCTGGAGGTCATTTTGCAGGGCTCTGGCAGTGCTCCTCCTGCTCCTCCTTGCACAAAGGCGGAGGTAGCGGTCCTGCTGCTGGGTTGTTGCCCTCCTACGGACTCCTCCACGTCTCCTGATGTACTGGCCTGTCTCCTGGTAGCGCCTCCATGCTCTGGACACTACGTTGACAGACACAGCAAACCTTCTTGCCACAGCTCGCATTGATGTTCCATCCTGGATGAGCTGCACTACCTGAGCCACTTGTGTGGGTTGTAGACTCAATCTCATGCTACCACTAGAGTGAAAGCACCGCCAGCATTCAAAAGTGACCAAAACATCAGCCAGGAAGCATATGAACTGAGAAGTGGTCTGTGGTCACCACCTGCAAGAACCACTCCTTTATTGGGGGTGTCTTGCTAATTGCCTATAATTTCCACCTATTGTCTATTCCATTTGCACAACAGCATGTTAAATTTATTGTCAATCAGTGTTGCTTCCTAAGTGGACAGTTTGATTTCACAGAAGTGTGATTGACTTGGAGTTACATTGTGTTGTTTAAGTGTTCCCTTTATTTTTTTGAGCAGTGTATATATATATATTTCTTTATCCCAGTTGGAGAATTCCCAGAATCAGGGGGAATAAGCAGGAAATCCAGATCCTCCAACCCATATTTCTATAAAACTGTGGATTTTAGGGAAAGGAAGGGAATCTCTGTAAGACTAGTTCTATAAAGCACATTGTAAATAGACACACTGTACCAAAACAGACATTGATACCACCTGAAAGATACGTGTGGGTCTGCTTCTTTACATAACAGTTCTGCCTTCAGCATTCAGAATCTTATCCTTTGATTCCCTTAGCCTGGTCTCAGATCTATTAGTGCTGTCCTGCCAACTCCCCAAAAAGCTCCACCACAGCCATCAAGCCTGGTTCCAGATCAGTTTGTGTAACATCCATCCATCCATCCCCTCACCTGTCCTCTTTGATAACATCCACAAAGTGAGCGTCGCTCCTCTCTCTGAAGTTCTTGGAGCGCAGGGGGATGAGAGCAGAGTGGTCCATCCCCATGGCCCCTCCACCCCACTTCTTCTCCTTCTCCTGGAGCATCTCACACAGGGACGTCTGGCTGTTGGTCAGGGGCTCCTCCAGCCTGGGGCTCAGCAGACCGTTCAGGGCCTTAGGGCTGCAGCCTAAGGGGGCCTGGGAGGGACATTTGAGAGATGAGGTGTCCTGGGGGAGTTGAGAGGAGAGAGGCTAGTGAGAAGCTGTGTGTGTGTGTGTGTGTGTGTGCGTGCGTGCTGAAACAGAAAGAGAAGAGTGAGAAGTGTTAGACCTGAGGTCTTGGATAAGAGTGATTAGTGACTTAGTTAGTGAAGCCAAATGAATCAGACATTTCCGTTTGGCTAGGTTCACGTCATTCCATCATGTATAGTATGGCGATATAAATACTTCAGAAATACAATATGATGAACACTAAGCCTGGTTTTATGAACTGGGGTTGGATTTAAGTGCAGTCAGGTTGGGATGAGTAAAGGTTACGGCCAGGTTCAAAGGTCAAACGTTTACTAGAGTGAGGTAAAGTGAGGCAAACCTTGCTGCTATTGGTCGTGTGATCGTCATGGCAACCGTTCTGCACCGTGCCCTTCTCCAGAACCTGATCCTCCTTTGGAACTACAGCCGCACTGCAGGAGAGACAATGAGACTGGAGAGAAGGAGAGGTATTTGTCTATTTATATCATTTACAGTTTCTTCAATCTTAGTATTGACAAATTCTCATACTGTAGTTTACACATTCACTCTTGTGTTGTGTGTGGTTAGTGTGCTTAGCCTAAGTATTGATTGGGTGCATCAACCACACACGCACGCACGCAAACACAAAACAGTTTTATTATTCTTAATTCACAAACATGCAAACATATGTTCACTGTTAAATAAGTATTTATATCCAGGGCTTGTACTCTTCTAGCTTAGGTCTTAAAACCACAAACCCAGATATTCTTAAAGATAGCAAACTTGACATAATAATTATTCAGAAACATGGTGTCATAGATATCAATGTCCTCCAGGCTATAGGGAAATGTTACTTCCCATCATTCAAACATGAAGACATAAAACAGGGTAGTGACTGGAGGATTGATCATATGGTATAAACGGACCTTTCAACAAAGCAGATCAAAAAGGTAACACCCACATTTGGTTCAAACTCAACAAAGACAATCCTTACTAACAATGATATATATAAAGTCAGCAAAACAAGGAACGTCCTTTTCCAGGACCCTGTCTTTCAAAGATCATTTGTAAAAATACAAATAACTTCACAGATCTTCATTGTAAAGGGTTTAAACACTGTTTCCCATGCTTGTTCAATGAACCATAAACAATTAATGAACAGGCACCTGTGGAGACGGTTGTTAAGACACTAACAGCTTACAGACAGTAGGCATTTAAGGTCACAGTTATGAAAACTTAGGACACTAAAGAGGTCTTTCTTACTCTAAAAAAACCTGCACAGGATCGGTACAGCTGAACATCACACCTGCGGGACAGGTACAGGGTGGCAACAACAACTGCCAGAGTTACACCAGGAATGTACAATCCCTCCATCAGGGCTCAGACTGTCTGCAATAGGCTGAGAGAGGCTGGACTGAGTGCTTGTAGGCCTGTTGTAAGGCAGGTCCTCACCAGACATCACCGGCAACAACGTAGCCTATGGGCACCAACCCACCGTCGCTGAACCAGACAGGACTGGCAAAAAGTGCTATTCTCTGAAGAGTCGCGGTTTTGTCTCACCAGGGGTGATGGTCGGATTTGCGTTTATCGTTGAAGGAATGAGTGTTACACCGAGGCCTGTACTCTGGAGCGGGATCGATTTGGAGGTGGAGGGTCCGTCATGGTCTGGGGCGGTGTGTCACAGCATCATCGGACTGAGCTTGTTGTCATTGCAGGCAATCGCAACGCTGTGCATTACACGGAAGACATCCTCCTCCCTCATGTGGTACCCTTCCTGCAGGCTCATCCTGACATGTCCCTCCAGCATGACAATGCCACCAGCCATACTGATCGTTCTGTGCGTTATTTCCTGCAAGACAGGAATGTCAGTGTTCTGCCATGGCGAGCAAAGAGCCCGTATCTCAATCCCACTGAGCAGGTCTGGGACCTGTTGGATCGGAGGGTGAGGGCTAGGACCATTCCCCCCAGAAATGTCCGGGAACTTGCAGGTGCCTTGGTGGAAGAGTGGGGTAACATCTCACAGCAAGAACTGGCAAATCTGGTGCAGTCCATGAGGAGGAGGTGAACTGCAGTATTTAATGCAGCTGGTGGCCACCCCAGATACTGACTGTTACTTTTGATTTGACCCCCCTTTGTTCAGGGACACATTATTCAATTTCTGTTAGTCACATGTCTGTGGAACTTGTTCAGTTTATGTCTCAGTTGTTGAATCTTGTTATGGTCATACAAATATTTACACGTTAAGTTGTTGTCAGTGAGCGGACGTTTCTTTTTTTGCTGAGTTTATATATATATATATATACAGTACCAGTCAAAAGACACACCTACTCATTCAAGGGTTTTTCTTTATTTTTTACTATGTTCTACATTGTAGAATATTAATAAAGACATCAAAACTATGAAATAACACATATGGAATCATGTAGTAAGCAAAAAGTGTTTAACAAATCAAAATATATTTTAGATTTGAGATTCTTCAAAGTAGCCACACTTTGCCTTGATGACAGCTTTGCACACTGTTGACATTCTCTCAACCAGCTTCATGAGGTAGTCACCTGGAATGCATTTCAATTAACAGGTGTGCTTGGTTAATGAATTAGTGGAATTAATTTCCTTCTTAATGCATTTGAGCCAATCAGTTGTGTTGTGACAAGGTGGTATACAGAAGATACCCCTATTTGGTAAAAGAACAAGACTGTACTATGGCAAGAACAGCTCAAATAAGCCATTTCTGAGGCGGGTAATGCTAATGAACTTATCCCCTGCAGCAGAAGTAACTCTGGGTCTTCATTTCCTGTGGCGGTCCTCATGAGAGCCAGTTTCATCATAGCGCTTGATGGTTTTTGTAACTGCACTTGAAGAAACTTTCAAAGTTCTTGAAATCTTCCACATTGACTGACCTTCATGTCTTAAATCATGTCAGTTAAGAACAAATTCGTATTGACAGTGATGGCCTACCAGGGAACAGTGGGTTAACTGCCTTGTTCAGGGGAAGAACAACCTTGTCAACTCAGGATTCGATCCAGCAACCTTTCGGTTACTGGCCCAACGCACTAACCACTAGGACACCAATAAGAAGAAGAGACTTGCTTGGGCTAAGAAACACGAACAATGGACATTAGGCCGGTGGAAATCTGTCCTTTGGTTTTTGGTTCCAACCTCTGTGTCTTTGTGAGATGCAGAGCAGGTGAACAGATGATCTCCGAATGTGTGGTTCCCACCGTGAAGCATGGAGGAGGAGGTGTAATGGTGCTTAACCAGCATGGCTACCACAGCATTCTGCAGCGATACACCATCCCATCTGGTTTGCGCTTAGTGGGACTATCATTTGTTTTTCAACAGGACAATAACCCAACACACCTCCAGGCTGTGTAAGGGCTATTTGACCAAGAATGAGACTGAGGGATTGCTGCATCAAATGACCTGGCCTCCCACGATCACCCGATCTCAACCCAACTGAGATGGTTTGGGATGAGTTGAACCGCAGAGTGAAGGAAAATCAACCAACAAGTGCTTAGCATATGTGGGAACTCCTTCAATACTGTAGGAAAAGCATTCCAGGTGAAGCTGGTTGAGAGAATGCAAAGTGTCATCAAGGCAAAGGGGGGCTACTTTGAAGAATCTCAAATCTAAAATATATAACACTTTTTGCTTATTCTATTCCAATTTTAATTTGAGGGGGTGGAAGCGAGAAAGCTAGAGAGAAAGAGGAAGGGAGGGAGAGAGGGGGATAGAGGTAGGGGTAGAGAGAGGAATGGAGAGAGGTAAAGAATGAGTCAATTGAGGGTGAAGAGATAACGGAGAGGAATAAAGAGAGTTGAGTAGAGGGAGGGAGGAGAAAAATTGAAATAATGAATGAGAAAAACTGTTTGAGAGAGAGAGAGAGAGAGAGAGAGAGAGAGAGAGAGAGAAAATATTATGATAAATGGACCCATTGAGAGAGAGAGGAAGAGAGAGATCGAGCAAGTGAGAGTGAGAGAGAGAGCACGAACTCAGCACTTCAGCATTTTACCACTAATTAGAATCACAATGATACACAATCAGATTCAATGGATACAACACCAACCACAATAGCAGCCCTATAGAGAGACAGGGCCAGGATGAGGAGAGGTGGAGAGAGGGATGAGAGACAGGGTGATAGAGGAGGAGAGGTGGAGAGAGGGATGAGAGACAGGGCCCGGGTGAGAGGAGGAGAGATGGATGAGAGACAGGGTGATAGAGGAGGAGAGGTGGAGAGAGGGATGAGAGACAACGCCAGTGATAGGAGAGGTGGAGAGAGGGATGAGAGACAGAACCCGGGTGAGAGGAGGAGAAGTGGAGAGAGGGATGAGAGACAGGGTGATAGAGGATGAGAGGTGGATAAAGGGATGAGAGACAGGGCCCGGGTGAGAGGAGGAGAGGTGGATAAAGGGATGAGAGACAGGGCCCAGGTGAGAGGAGGGAGAGGTGGAGAGAGGGATGAGAGACAACGCCAGTGATAGGAGAGGTGGAGAGATGGATGAGAGACAGGGTGATAGAGGAGGTGGAGAGAGGGATGAGAGAAAGGGTGATAGAGAAGGAGAGGTGGAGAGAGGGATGAGAGACATGGCGATAGAGGAGGAGAAGTGGAGAGAGGGATGAGAGACAGGGCCATAGTAGAGGTGGAGATAGGGATGACATAGAAGAGGCTGGGAAGAGCTGAAGGAATGGACAGAGACAGATATACACTCATCTGATGATTAGGCACCAGGCCCCTGAAAGGATTGTTCAAGGTACTTGGTAACATCGTGATGCAGACACACATGCGTATACGTGCGCACCCATACACCTACAGACTTAAAACAGACAGGCAGACAGTACTGTGAACACTGGCTCACTTTCAGGCGACACACACAGCCTGATACACAGAAAAAACACACACACACACTCAGCCAAGTCAGGCTCCGAGGACAAGTGAGTGTTTGAGAGGGATGAGATAAGCCCACAGAAAGGACACGGCTTCAAGGGGCGTCATTAAACCTAGTGAAGTGTGTATGTGTGTGTGAGTGTGAGAGCCAATGAAGTGAGGTTTAACCAATGAAGTGAGGTTTGTACCAGTGAAGTGTGTGTGTGTGTGTGTGTGTGAGAGAGTGTGTGTGTGAAGTGAGGTTTGTACCAATGAGAAGTGTGTGTGTGTGTGTGTGTGTGTGTGTGTGTGTGAGAGAGAGAGCCAATGAAGTGAGGTTTGTACCAGTGAAGTGTGTGTGTGTGTGTGTGTGTGTGTGTGTGTGTGTGAGAAGAGAGCCAATGAAGTGAGGGTTTGTACCATTGAAGGGTGTGTGTGTGTGTGTGTGTGTGTGTGTGTGTGTGTGTGTGTGTGTGTGTGAGAGAGAGAAGCCAATGAAGTGAGGGTTTGTACCAGTGAAGTGCGTGTGTGTGTGTGTGTGTGTGTGTGTGTGTGTGAGAGTGAGAGAGAGAAGAGCCAATGAAGTGTGTTACCTCATGTAATGCCAAGGACACAGCAGTTCGTCTCCTCTCCCCTCTTCACTTCTCATCTGCCTTTCCCTAGACCCCCTGCCAAACTCCTATCCCCTCTTCACTTCTCATCTGCTTTTCCCTAAGACCCCCACGACCAGCGCTGGCAGATGTAGTGGTGGTACGGGAGGATTACAGTGGAACTGTGGGGGCTAATGGTATCTATAAAGCAAGTCTGTGTGCGTACTGTATGACTGAGAGAGTAGTGAATACTGGATATAGGTGTAGCAGCAGGGGTAAATATACGGTACAGTCAGAAAGTATTCAGACCCCTTGACATTTCCCACATTTTGTTATGTTCCAGCCTTATTATAAAATTAATTCAATTGTTTTTTCCCTCATCAATCTACACATAGGAATATGTCACATTAACATAAGTATTCAGACCCTTTATTTAGTACTTAACTAAAGCACCTTTAGCAGTGATTACAGCCTCGAGTCTTCTTGGGTGTGGCTACAAGCTCAGCTTGTATTTGGGAGTTTCTCCCATTATTCTCTGCAGATCTCTCCAGCTCTATCAGGTTGGATGGAGAGCAGATCCCACTCCTGCAGTGTCTTGGCTGTGTGCTTAGTGTCGTTGTGCTGTTGGATGGTGAACCTTCGACCCAGTCTGAGGTCCTGAGTGTTCTGGAGCAGGTTTTCATCAAGGATCTCTCTGTATAATGCTCCGTTCATCATTCCCTCGGTGTGACTAGTCTCCCAGTCCCTGCCACTGAAAAACATCTCCACAGCATGATGCTGCCACTATGCTTCACCATAGGGATGGTGCCAGGTTTCCTCCAGGCGTGACGCTTGGCATTCCAGGCCAAAGAGTTCAATCTTGATTTTATCAGACCAGAGAATCTTGTTTCTCATGGTCTGAGAGTCACTTTAGGTGCCTTTTGGCAAACTCAGCGGGCTGTCATGTGCTTTTTTACTGAGGAGTGGCTTCCGTCTGGCCACTCTACCATAAAGGCCTGATTGGTGGAGTGCTGCAGAGATGGTTGTCCTTCTGGAAGGTTTCTCTCATCTCCACAGTGGAACTCTGGAGCTCTGTCAGAGAGACCATAGGGTTATTGGTCACTTCCCTGACCAAGGCCGTTCTCCTCAATTGTTTGGTTGGGCGACCAGCTCTGAAAGGAGTCTTGGTGGTTCCAAACTTCTTCCATTTAAGAATGATGGAGGCCACTGTGTTCTTGGGGACCTTCAATGCTGCAGAAATGTTTTGGAGGCTGTGCCTCAACACAATCCTGTCTCGGCTCTACGGACAATTCCTTCGACCTCATGTCTTGCTTTTTGCTCTGACATGCACTGTCAACTGTGGGACTTTATATACACAGGTGTGTGCCTCTCCAAATCATGTCCAATCAATTCAATTTACCACAGGTGGACTCCTGTGTTGTAGAAACATCTCAGGATGATCAATGGAAAATGGATGCAACTGAGCTCAATTTTGAGTCTCATAGCAAAAGGCCTGAATATTTACGTAAATGCAATCAGTTTTCCCTTTTAATACATTTGCAGAAAATTCTAAAAACCTGTTTTCACTTTGTCATTGTGGGGTATTGTGATGTCATTATGGGGTATTGTGATGTCATTGTGGGGTATTGTATGTAGATTGATGAGGAACATGCTTTATTTAATCCATTTTAGAATAAGGCTGTGACGTAACAAAATGTGGACAACATCAAGGGTCCTGAATACTCTGAGCGTACTGTATCTTGTCTCTATATGGAGCCTCGTACCATCATGACACTAAACTCACCATAGGGACCAAAACAGATTTATACTAATGTCAACATGGGCCGTATTCAGAGTAGGCTTCCTGATCTAGGATCAGGTTTGCCTTTTAGATCATAATGAATAAGACTATATCGACAGGGTGACCTGATCCTAGGTCAACACTCCTACACTTATCAATTAACAGTAAGAGGAAGTAGAGAATTGTCTCTGTTGGTGAATATTACATTATATCGTTGTGGATAAGCAAGGGTCGTAAATTTACATACACTTAGGTTGGAGTCATTAAAACTTGTTTTTCAACCACTTCAAAAATGTCTTGTTAACAAACTACAGTTTTGGTCAGTTAGGACATCTACTTTGAGCATGACACAAGACATTTTTCCAACAATTGTTTACAGACAGATTATTTTACTTATAATTCACTGTATCACAATTCCAGTGGGACAGAAGTTCACATACACTAAGTTGACTGTGCCTTTAAACAGCTTGGAAAATTCCAGAAAATTATGTCATGGCTTTAGAAGCTTCTGATAGGCTAATTGACATCATTGAGTCAATTGGAGGTGTACCTGTGGATGTATTTCAAGGCCTACCTTCAAACTCAGTGCCTCTTTGCTCGACATCATGGGAAAATCAAAAGAAAAAAGCCAAGACCTCAGAAAAAAAATTGTAAACCTCCACAAGTCTGGTTCATCCATGGGAGCAATTTCCAAATGCCTGAAGGTACCACGTTCATCTGTACAAACAATAGTACGCAAGTATAAACACCATGGGACCACACAGCCGTCATACCACTCAGGAAGGAGACGCGTTCTGTCTCCTAGAGATGAGCGATACTTTTTGATGTGAAAAGTGCAAATCAATCCCAGAACAACAGCAAAGGACCTTGTGAAGATGCTAGAGGAAACAGGTACAAAAGTATCTATATCCACAGTAAAACGAGTCCTATATTGACATAACCTGAAAGGCCACTCAGCAACGAAGAAGCCACGGCTCCAAAACCGCCATAATAAAGCCAGACTACGGTTTGCAACTGCACATGGGGGACAAAGATCATACTTTTTGGAGAAATATCCTCTGGTCTGATGAAACAAAAATAGAACTGTTTGGCCATAATGACCATCGTTATGTTTGGAGGAAAAAGGGAGAGGCTTGCATACCGAAGATCACCATCCCAACCGTGAAGCACCTGGGTGGCAGCATCATGTTGTGGGGGTGCTTTGCTGCAGGAGGGACTGGCGCACTTCACAAAATAGATGGCATCATGACGAGGAAAATTATGTGGATATATTGAAGCAACATCTCAAGACATCAGTCAGGAAGTTAAAGCTTGGTCGCAAATTGGTCTTCCAAATGGACAATGACCCCAAACATACTTCCAAAGTTGTGGCAAAATGGCTTAAGGACAACACAGTCAAGGTAGTGGAGTGGCCATCACAAAGCCCTGACCTCAATCCTATAGAAGATTTGTGGGCAGAACTGAAAAAGCGTGTGCGAGCAAGGAGTCCTACAAACCTGACTCAGTTACACCAGCTCAGTCAGGAGGAATGGGCCATAATTCACCCAACTTATTGTGAGAAGCTTGTGGAAGGCTACCCGAAACATTTGACCCAAGTTAAACAATTTAAAGGCAATGCTACCAAATACTAATTGAGTGTATGTAAACTTCTGACCCACTGGGAATGGGATGAAAGAAATAAAAGCTGAAATAAATCCTTCTCTCTACTATACATTTCACATTCTTAAAATAAAGTGATGATCCTAACTGACCTAAGACAGGGCATTTTTACTAGGATTAAATGTCAGGAATTGTGAAAAACTGAGTTTAAATGTATAAGGTGTAAATAAAGATAAAGATGTAAACTTCCGACTTCAACTGTAGATATCTTGTTAAGTTAGGGCCTGTGTTTTGTGCAATTATGTAACATGCTTGGATTTTAACCTTCATTTAAACTTTGATTAACTTTTTAGGTCAAATGGTCCAACACCATCCTCAAACAATTCCTTATATTTTTGGCGTAATTTTAATTTCTGGAAAAGGCTTAAAATACAGGATAGGATCTCATGTCACATACTGCTCAAAACACACGGCCCTACAATTATGTTCTGAAGACATGTCTACTGAGCTGAACATTTGTTACACTATGACCATTTTCTAAATGAAGTCAAAGTACAGTATGCTATTACAACCAAAGAATATGTCTATCCAAGTTACACAGTAGAAAACCACCAAAGAGGGGAATGAGCACACACCTGTCCCCCATCTCCCCTTTACCCTGCAGAATACCATGTCCTCACCTTGGCCCTGTCGGGAGCCCCTCTCTGGGGTAGGCCACAGGCTGAGGGGGCTCTGGGGGCTCCATCTGGGGTGTGGGCATGGGATGTGGGACAGCGGGTGTCCCCCCCAGGCTCCAGGCCAACCAGGCCCAGCTGGGAACAGCTACAGTAGCACGGCTCCACCTTCCTCCCTGAGATCAGGTAGGTCTTCAATCCTGAAGGAGACAGAACACAGAGATAGATGACAGTGACAGAGACTCAACACACATGCTGCAAAAGGTAGAAGAAAAGTGCCTTTTATGTGAAAAGAATGTGTGCATGTGTGTGCTTCAGAACGATCCTGACGCCTCAGAACAGTTGGGTAGGCTGTTTGGCCGCTGCTGTTAGTACGTGTTGTGCTCTTTCTCTGAGTTGTACAAGCAAGCAGAGCAGAAACTGGCCACCAAGGGCGTCATTCACCCCAAAACCTGAGGGGGCACAAAGTGAGGGAGGATGGCCGGGGGGGTGGTAAGCGAAATGTTAATTTTTCAAATACCTGAAACAGCTTTTCATCTAGAGCCATAACCATTATGTAAACTTCTATGTCAAAAATATGTACACTACCATTCAAAAGTTTGGGGTCACTTAGAAATGTCCTTGTTTTTGAAAGAAAAACACCCTTTTTGTCCATTAAAAAAAAAAAAACAGATCAGAAATACAGTGTAGACTTTGTTAATGTTGTAAATGACTATTGTAGCTGGAAATGTCAGATTTTTAATGGAACATCTACATAGGCGTACAGAGGCCCATTATCATGAACCATCACTCCTGTGAGAGCTTCAAGTTCCTTGGTGTCCACATCACCAATGAACTAGAATAGTCCAAACACACCAAGACAGTCGTGAAGAGGGCACGACAAAACCTATTCCCCCTCATGAGACTGAAACGATTTGTCATGGGGTCCTCAGATCATAAGTAGCCTTGCTACTGTTATTTTCACTGTCATTTTAGTAGTTTTTTTCATGATAATGTCTCCTTTGCCAAGATAATCCTTCCACCAGACAGGTGTGGCATATCAAGAAGCTGATCTTGTGCTGGGAACAATAAAAGGCCACTCTAAAATGTACAGTTTTATCACACAACACCATGCCACAGATGTCTCAAATTTTGAGGGAGAGTGCAATTGACAGGCTGACTGCAGGAATGTCCACCAGAGCTGTTGCCAGATAATTTAATGTTAATTTCTCTATGATAAGCCACCTCCAACATCGTTGTAGAGAATTTTGCAGTACGTCCAACCGGCATCACAAGCGCAGACCACAGGTAACCACACCAGCCCAGGACCTCCACATCCACAGACCACAGGTAACCACACCAGCCCAGGACCTCCACATCCACAGACCACAGGTAACCACACCAGCCCAGGACCTCCACATCCACAGACCACAGGTAACCCCACCAGCCCAGGACCTCCACATCCACAGACCACAGGTAACCACACCAGCCCAGGACCTCCACATCCACAGACCACAGGTAACCACACCAGCCCAGGACCTCCACATCCACAGACCACAGGTAACCACACCAGCCCAGGACCTCCACATCCACAGACCACAGGTAACCACACCAGCCCAGGACCTTCACATCCACAGACCACAGGTAACCACACCAGCCTAGGACCTCCCACATCCACAGACCACAGGTAACCACACCAGCCCAGGACCTCCACATCCACAGACCACAGGTAACCACACCAGCCCAGGACCTCCACATCCTGCTTCTTCACCTGTGGGATCATCTGAGACCAGCCACCTGAACAGCTGATGAATCTGTGGGTTTGCACAACTGAATCATTTCTGCAAAAATGGTCAGAAATTGTCTTAGGGAAGCTTCTATGCATGCTCGTTGTTCGTCCAGTCTTAACCTAACTGCAGTTCAGCATTGTAACCGACTTCAGTAGACAAATACTCACCTCCGATGGCCACTGGCATGCTGGAGAAGTGTGCTCTTCATGGATGAATCCTAGTTTGCTGATGTCAACGTTGTGAACAGAGTGCCCCATGGTGGCGGTGGGGTTATGATATGTGTTGCATAAGCAACAGACAACGAACACAATTGCATTTCTGCAATTTGAATGCACAGAGAATACCATGAAGAGATCCTGAGGCCCATTGTCGTGCCATTCATCCACCACCATCACCTGATGTTTCAGCATGATAATGCACAGTCCCATGTCACAAGGATCTGTACACAGAAATAGCCCAGACATGTCCCCCATTGAGCCTGTTTGGGATGCTCTGGATAGACGTGTACGACAGTGTGTTCCAGTTCCCACCAATATCCAGCAACTTAGCACAACCATTGAAGAGGAGTGGGACAACATTCCATAGGTCACAATCAGCAGCCTGATCAACTCTATGCGAAGGAGAAGTGTTGAACTGCATGAGGCAAATGGTGGTCACACCTGATACTGACTGGTTTTCTGATCCACACCCCTACCTTTTTTTAAGGTAACTGTGACTAACAGATGCATATCTGTATTCCCAGTCATGTGAAATCATTAGATTATGGCCTAATTAATGTACTTCAATTGACTGATTTCCTTTTGAACTGTAACTCAGTAAAATCTTTGAAATTGTTGCATGTCGAGTTTATATTTTTGTTCACTGTAGTATTTTCATATATGCTGTTCAAGTTACTGTGAAGTTTCTTTTCGAATACTTCTCACAAAAACAAGCATATCTCTGTGAAATGTCAACGGAGCACTGAGCCTACCCCAAGCTTTTTTTTTTGCAACCAGTGGAAACAACTTGGAAGATGATGGCCACTAAATGTAAAATCCTCAAAAATGTTGGCGATAACGCAGCACCACTCAGAGCGACAGAGCCTGGTGTTTATTATCGGATGTATTAGGTTCCGAAATCTGACTTTTTGGGTATAATGTTAATGATATGTTGGAGAAAGACCCCACTGAACCATTCAGAACATGAAGAGTCCCATTTGTCTTGGTAAAATGTATTGTATAACATAAGGAAGTGAAAAGTCATCCCCAAAGCACGTTTTCACCCACTATGGGCAGAGTAGTCTAACAAACAATGTATTAGTGAGGTGTGTGTATCAGGCTATTAAACACACCACCAATTTGAAGGGGAACCAAAGTTGAAGTTGAAGAATGTTTAATTTTAGAATGTTTGGTTGATTAGAGCATCAGTGTTGATTTGAAACACATTCGATGTCTGATTCTTTCATAAGACCACAATTACACTGGAATATGATGATATCCCAATTGAAAAGAGCAACTTTAATAGAATGATGGATATTAGAATGTTCGGTTGGAAGGCACCCGTGTTGATGTGGAACTCACTTTTGGTGGCAACAACCGCAAGACTAGACATAAACGTGCTATCTGGAGTGGACCATCTCTAATCAATGAGCTTCTAAAGCCAGCCATGTGATCCGTCTGGAGTGGACCATCTCTAATCAATGAGCTTCTAAAGCCAGCGATGTGATCTGTCTGGAGTGGACCATCTCTAATCAATGAGCTTCTAAAGCCAGTGATGTGATCAATCTGGAATGGACCATCTCTAATCAATGAGCTTCTAAAGCCAGCGATGTGATCTGTCTGGAGTGGACCATCTCTAATCAATGAGCTTCTAAAGCCAGTGATGTGATCTGTCTGGAGTGGACCATCTCTAATCAATGAGCTTCTAAAGCCAGTGATGTGATCTGTCTGGAGTGGACCATCTCTAATCAATGAGCTTCTAAAGCCAGTGATGTGATCCGTCTGGAGTGGACCATCTCTAATCAATGAGCTTCTAAAGCCAGTGATGTGATCTGTCTGGAGTGGACCATCTCTAATCAATGAGCTTCTAAAGCCAGTGATGTGATCTGTCTGGAGTGGACCATCTCTAATCAATGAGCTTCTAAAGCCAGTGATGTGATCTGTCTGGAGTGGACCATCTCTAATCAATGAGCTTCTAAAGCGATGTGATCTGTCTGGAGTGGACCATCTCTAATCAATGAGCTTCTAAAGCCAGCAATGTGATCTGTCTGGAGTGGACCATCTCTAATCAATGAGCTTCTAAAGCCAGTGATGTGATCTGTCTGGAGTGGACCATCTCTAATCAATGAGCTTCTAAAGCCAGTGATGTGATCTGTCTGGAGTGGACCATCTCTAATCAATGAGCTTCTAAAGCCAGTGATGTGATCTGTCTGGAATGGACCATCTCTAATCAATGAGCTTCTAAAGCCAGTGATGTGATCTGTCTGGAATGGACCATCTCTAATCAATGAGCTTCTAAAGCCAGTGATGTGATCTGTCTGGAGTGGACCATCTCTAATCAATGAGCTTCTAAAGCCAGCAATGTGATCTGTCTGGAGTGGACCATCTCTAATCAATGAGCTTCTAAAGCCAGTGATGTGATCTGTCTGGAGTGGACCATCTCTAATCAATGAGCTTCTAAAGCCAGCGATGTGATCCGTCTGGAGTGGACCATCTCTAATCAATGAGCTTCTAAAGCCAGCAATGTGATCCGTCTGGAGTGGACCATCTCTAATCAATGAGCTTCTAAAGCGATGTGATCCGTCTGGAGTGGACCATCTCTAATCAATGAGCTTCTAAAGCGATGTGATCCATCTGGAGTGGACCATCTCTAATCAATGAGCTTCTAAAGCCAGCGATGTGATCCGTCTGGAGTGGACCATCTCTAATCAATGAGCTTCTAAAGCCAGTGATGTGATCTGTCTGGAGTGGACCATCTCTAATCAATGAGCTTCTAAAGCGATGTGATCCATCTGGAGTGGACCATCTCTAATCAATGAGCTTCTAAAGCCATCGATGTGATCTGTCTGGAGTGGACCATCTCTAATCAATGAGCTTCAAAGCGATGTGATCTGTCTGGAGTGGACCATCTCTAATCAATGAGCTTCTAAAGCCGATGTGATCTGTCTGGAGTGGACCATCTCTAATCAATGAGCTTCTAAAGCCAGCGATGTGATCCGTCTGGAGTGGACCATCTCTAATCAATGAGCTTCTAAAGCGATGTGATCCATCTGGAGTGGACCATCTCTAATCAATGAGCTTCTAAAGCCAGTGATGTGATCTGTCTGGAGTGGACCATCTCTAATCAATGAGCTTCTAAAGCCAGCGATGTGATCCATCTGGAG
>NW_027037632.1:12500-20000 GCF_034236695.1 Oncorhynchus nerka | reverse complement strand
AGGATAACCTGTGTGTGTGTGTGTGTGTGTGTGTGTGTGTGTGTTCCAGTATATAGAGGATAACCTGTGTGTGTGTGTGTGTGTGTGTTCCAGTATATAGAGGATAACCTGTGTGTGTGTGTGTGTGTGTGTTCCAGTATATAGAGGATAACCTGTGTGTGTGTGTGTGTGTGTGTTCCAGTATATAGAGGATAACCTGTGTGTGTGTGTGTGTGTGTGTGTGTGTGTGTGTGTGTGTGTGTGTGTGTGTTCCAGTATATAGAGGATAACCGTGTGTGTGTGTGTGTGTGTGTGTGTGTGTTCCAGTATGTAGAGGATAACCTGTGTGTGTGTGTGTGTGTGTTCCAGTATATAGAGGATAACCTGTGTGTGTGTGTGTGTGTGTGTGTGTGTTCCAGTATGTAGAGGACAACCTGTGTGTGTGTGTGTCCAGTATGGAGGACAACCTGTGTGTGTGTGTGTGTGTGTGTGTGTGTGTGTGTTCCAGTGTGTAGAGCATAACCGTTGTGTGTGTGTGTGTGTGTGTGTGTGTGTGTGTGTTCCAGTATGTAGAGTGATAACCTGTGTGTGTGTGTGTGTGTGTGTGTGTGTGTGTGTGTGTGTGTGGTCCAGTATGTAGAGGACAACCTGTGTGTGTGTGTGTGTGTGTGTGGTGTTTGGTTCCAGTATATAGAGGATAACCTGTGTGTGTGTGTGTGTGTGGGTGTTCCAGTATGTAGAGGGTTACTGTGTGTGTGTGTGTGTGTGTGTGGCTGTTTGGTTCAGTATAGAGGATAACTGTGTGTGTGTGTGTGTGTGTGTGTGTGTGTGTGGTTCCAGGTAGAGGACAACCTGGCGGTCATGTCTATTGGCTTCTACTCAGCAGTCCTGATGATGCTGTTATCTGGAGAGGACCCAAGAAGAACGGTACCTTTGTGTGTGTGTGTGTGTGTTTAGCTGACACCTCCAGGGATAAATAAAGATGAACATTATTACAGGACTGTTTGGTTAGATGGGTTGCTATGACTGGGTCATTATTATATAAAAAATAAAATAAATCAAGTGTGAATGATGATGATGATGATGTTGACTGTTAATTGGTTAATTGTCTGTGAGGCTGTGATCTGATTGGCTGTGGTGGTGCTGCACTTCCTGTCAGGGATGATCAAACAGTTCCTGCGAGATGTCGATTGGGGGGAACTGGATTACCTCATCGTGGACACGCCCCCTGGCACCTCTGACGAACACCTGTCTATCGTCCAGTACCTTAGCTCCGCCCACATCGACGGCGCCGTCATCATCACCACCCCGCAGGTAACTACGGCGACTACGGCTCACTAGAGAGAACAACTAGGTAGCTAAGGCACGTCGCTACGGCAACCGGGTAGCTACAGCATGTTTCTGTTGTTACTACGTCGCTAAGGCACGTCACTACGGCAACCGGGTAGCTACAGCATGTTTCTGTTACCATGTCGCTAAGCGCACGCTCACTACGGCAACCAGGTAGCTACAGCATGTTTCTGTTGTTAACCACGTCACTACGGCACGTCGCCACGGCAACCGGGTAGCTACAGCATGCTTCTGTTGTTAACCGCCTCGCTACGGCATGTCGCCACGGCGACCGGGTAGCTACAGCATGTTTCTGTTGTAACCGCGGCAACCAGGTAGTTTATATATATAACGGATGTTGTTTTGACCTTTGCTCTCGATTATGGCCTGGTGGTCACATCATAAATGACTGGCTGTCTGGGTGGTTTAACCAGGACTGTCTGGGTGGTTTAACCAGGACTGTCTGGGTGGTTTAACCAGGACTGTCTGGGTGGTTTAACCAGGACTGTCTGGGTGGTTTACCAGGACTGTCTGGGTGGTTTAACCAGGACTGTCTGGGTGGTTTAACCAGGACTGTCTGGGTGGTTTAACCAGGACTGTCTGGGTGGTTTAACCAATACTGACTGGGTCGTTTAACCAGGACTGTCTGGGTCGTTTAACCAGGACTGTCTGGGTAGATGGGTTGCTATGACTGGGTCGTTTAACCAGGACTGACTGGGTCGTTTAACCAGGACTGACTGGGTCGTTTAACCAGGACTGTCTGGGTGGTTTAACCAGGACTGTCTGGGTGGTTTAACCAATACTGACTGGGTCGTTTAACCAGGACTGTCTGGGTCGTTTAACCAGGACTGTCTGGGTAGATGGGTTGCTATGACTGGGTCGTTTAACCAGGACTGACTGGGTCGTTTAACCAGGACTGACTGGGTCGTTTAACCAGGACTGTCTGGGTGGTTTAACCAGGACTGTCTGGGTGGTTTAACCAGGACTGTCTGGGTGGTTTAACCAGGACTGACTGGGTGGTTTAACCAGGACTGTATGGGTGGTTTAACCAGGACTGTCTGGGTGGTTTAACCAGGACTGTCTGGGTGGTTTAACCAGGACTGTCTGGGTGGTTTAACCAGGACTGACTGGCTGCAACCAGGGTTCAAGTGGTTTAACCAGGACTGTCTGGGGTGGTTTAACCAGGACTGTCTGGGTGGTTTAACAGGACTGTCTGGGTGGTTTAACCAGGACTGTCTGGGTGGTTTAACCAGGACTGTCTGGGTGGTTTAACCAGGACTGTCTGGGTGGTTGAACCCAGGACTGTCACAGGTGGTTGAACCAGGACTGTCTGGAGTGGTTGAACCAGGACTGTCTGGGTGGTTGAACCAGGACTGTCTGGGTGGTTGAACCAGGACTGTCTGGAGTGGTTGAACCAGGACTGTCTGGGTGGTTGAACCAGGACTGTCTGCGGTTGAACCAGGACTGTCTGGGTGGTTGAACCAGGACTGTCTGGGTGGTTTAAACCAGGACTGACTGGAGGTTTAACCAGGACTGTCTGGGTCGTTTAACCAGGACTTGGTAATGTGCCCTCCTCACGACTGTCTTGGTGTGTTTTGGACCATGTTAGTTTGTTGGTGATGTGGACGTCAAGGAACTTGAAGCTCTCAACCTGCTCCACTACAGCCCCGTAGTGTGAGTAGTAGTAGGCTCGTGTCACTGGGCAGCTCGCGGCTGTGCTTCCCGTTTGTAGTCTGTAATGGTTTGCAAGCCACACACAGGGCTTGAGCTGTGAGTAGTAGTAGGCCACACACAGGGCTTGAGCTGTGAGTAGTAGTAGGCCACACACAGGGCTTGAGCTGTGAGTAGTAGTAGGCCACACACAGGGCTTGAGCTGTGAGTAGTAGTAGGCCACACACAGGGCTTGAGCTGTGAGTAGTAGTAGGCCACACACAGGGCTTGAGCTGTGAGTAGTAGTAGGCCACACACAGGGCTTGAGCTGTGAGTAGTAGTAGGCCACACACAGGGCTTGAGCTGTGAGTAGTAGTAGGCCACACACAGGGCTTGCAAAGCACAGCCGCGAGCTGTGAGTAGTAGTAGGCTTGTGTCACTGGGCAGCTCGCGGCTGTGCTTCCCATTTGTAGTCTGTAATGGTTTGAAGTAGTGTAGTAGTGTGAGTAGTAGTAGGCCACACACAGGGCCTGTAGTAGTAGTAGGCCACACACAGAGCCTGTAGTAGTAGTAGGCCACACACAGGGCCTGTAGTAGTAGTAGGCCACACACAGGGCCTGTAGTAGTAGTAGTAGGCCACACACAGGGCCTGTAGTAGTAGTAGTAGGCCACACACAGGGCCTGTAGTAGTAGTAGTAGGCCACACACAGGGCCTGTAGTAGTAGTAGTAGGCCACACACAGGGCCTGTAGTAGTAGTAGTCCACACACAGGGCCTGTAGTAGTAGTAGTAGGCCACACACAGGGCCTGTAGTAGTAGTAGTAGGCCACACACAGGGCCTGTAGTAGTAGTAGTAGGCCACACACAGGGCCTGTAGTAGTAGTAGTAGGCCACACACAGGGCCTGTAGTAGTAGTAGTAGGCCACACACAGGGCCTGTAGTAGTAGTAGTAGTAGGCCACACACAGGGGGCCTGTAGTAGTAGTAGTAGGCCACACACAGGGGGCCTGTAGTAGTAGTAGTAGGCCACACACAGGGCCTGTAGTAGTAGTAGTAGGCCACACACAGGGCCTGTAGTAGTAGTAGTAGGCCACACACAGGGCCTGTAGTAGTAGTAGTAGGCCACACACAGGGCCTGTAGTAGTAGTAGTAGGCCACACACAGGGCCTGTAGTAGTAGTAGTAGGCCACACACAGGGCCTGTAGTAGTAGTAGTAGGCCACACACAGGGCCTGTAGTAGTAGGCCACACACAGGGCCTGTAGTAGTAGTAGTAGGCCACACACAGGGCCTGTAGTAGTAGTATGCCACACACAGGGCCTGTAGTAGTAGTAGGCCACACACAGGGCCTGTAGTAGTAGTAGGCCACACACAGGGCCTGTAGTAGTAGTAGGCCACACACAGGGCCTGTAGTAGTAGTAGGCCACACACAGGGCCTGTAGTAGTAGTAGGCCACACACAGGGCCTGTAGTAGTAGTAGGCCACACACAGGGCCTGTAGTAGTAGTAGGCCACACACAGGGCCTGTAGTAGTAGTAGGCCACACACAGGGCCTGTAGTAGTAGTAGGCCACACACAGGGCCTGTAGTAGTAGGCCACACACAGGGCCTGTAGTAGTAGGCCACACACATGGCCTGTAGTAGTAGTAGTAGGCCACACACAGGGCCTGTAGTAGTAGTAGTAGGCCACACACAGGGCCTGTAGTAGTAGGCCACACACAGGGCCTGTAGTAGTAGTAGTAGGCCACACATAGGGCCTGTAGTAGTAGTAGGCCACACACAGGGCCTGTAGTAGTAGTAGGCCACACACAGGGCTTGTAGTAGTAGTAGTAGGCCACACACAGGGCTTGTAGTAGTAGTAGTAGGCCACACACAGGGCTTGTAGTAGTAGGCCACACACAGGGCTTGTAGTAGTAGTAGTAGGCCACACACAGGGCTTGTAGAAGTAGTAGGCCACACACAGGGCCTGTAGTAGTAGTAGGCCACACACAGGGCCTGTAGTAGTAGTAGGCCACACACAGGGCCTGTAGTAGTAGTAGGCCACACACAGGGCCTGTAGTAGTAGTAGGCCACACACAGGGCCTGTAGTAGTAGTAGGCCACACACAGGGCCTGTAGTAGTAGTAGGCCACACACAGGGCTTGTAGTAGTAGTAGGCCACACACAGGGCTTGTAGTAGTAGTAGTAGGCCACACACAGGGCTTTTAGTAGTAGTAGTAGGCCACACACAGGGCCTGTAGTAGTAGTAGGCCACACACAGGGCCTGTAGTAGTAGTAGGCCACACACAGGGCCTGTAGTAGTAGTAGGCCACACACAGGGCCTGTAGTAGTAGTAGGCCACACACAGGGCCTGTAGTAGTAGTAGGCCACACACAGGGCCTGTAGTAGTAGTAGGCCACACACAGGGCCTGTAGTAGTAGTAGTAGGCCACACACAGGGCCTGTAGTAGTAGTAGTAGGCCACACACAGGGCTTGCAAACCATTACAGACTACAAGAGGGAAGCCCAGCCGCGAGCTGCCCAGTGACACGAGCCTACCAGACGAGCTAAATCACTTCTATGCTCGATTGGAGGAAAGTAACACTGAAACTTGCATGAGAGCATCAGCTGTTCCAGATGACTGTGTGATCACGCACTCCGCAGCTGACTGGCAATTGTCTTCACTGACATGTTCAACCTCTCCCTGACTTAGTCTGTAATACCAACATCTCTCACCCCTCCTCCCTCACTCTCTCTCCCCCCTCCTCCCTCACTCTCTCTCCCCCCTCCTCCCTCCCTCTCTCTCCCCACTCCTCCCTCCCTCTCTCTCCCCCTCTCCAGGAGGTATCTCTTCAGGATGTCAGGAAGGAGATCAGGTTCTGTCAGAAGGTCCAGCTACCCATCATAGGAGTGGTGGAGAACATGAGTGGGTTTGTCTGTCCCAAATGCAAGGTGAGAGTTTTATTTATTTATATATATATGAATATATATGTGTATATATGTGGACAATGTATAATTTTCTCTCATAAAGACAGACACATTTCATTTGCATGATGTGTAACCCTCTCTCTCTCTCCCCCATCTCTCTCTCTCTCCCTCTTCCCCCATCTCTCTCTCCCTCGTCCCCTCTCCCCCCCATCTCTCTCTCTCCCGTCCTCTCCTCTATCCCTCGTCTCTCTCTCCCCCCCATCTCTCTCTCCCCTCTCCTCTCTCTCCCTCGTCTCTGTCCCCCATCTCGGCCTCTCTCCCTCCTCTCCTCTCTCTCCCTCGTCTCCCCCCTCCTCAAGAACACGTCTCAGATCTTCCCCCCCACCACGGGAGGAGCAGAGAGGATGTGTGAAGAGATGAACCTTACTCTGCTAGGACGAGTCCCACTGGACCCCAGGATAGGTACTGGACTACAGATAGCTGTGTTAGTACCAGTCCTACTGGACCCCAGGATAGGTACTGGACCCCAGGATAGGTACTGGACCCCAGGATAGGTACTGGACCCCAGGATAGAGACTGGACCCCAGGATAGGTACTGGACTACAGATAGCTGTGTTAGTACCAGTCCTACTGGACCCCAGGATAGGTACTGGACCCCAGGATAGGTACTGGACCCCAGGATAGGTACTGGACCCCAGGATAGGTACTGGAACCCAGGATAGATACTGGACCCCAGGATAGATACTGGACCCCAGGATAGAGACTGGACCCCAGGATAGATACTGGACCCCAGGATAGGTACTGGACCCCAGGATAGGTACTGGACCCCAGGATAGGTACTGGACTACAGATAGCTGTGTTAGTACCAGTCCTACTGGACCCCAGGATAGATACTGGACCCCAGGATAGGTACTGGACCCCAGGATAGGTACTGGACCCCAGGATAGATACTGGACTACAGATAGCTGTGTTAGTACCAGTCCTACTGGACCCCAGGATAGATACTGGACCCCAGGATAGATACTGGACCACAGGATAGATACTGGACCACAGGATAGATACTGGACCCCAGGATAGATACTGGACCCCAGGATAGGTACTGGACCCCAGGATAGGTACTGGACCCCAGGATAGATACTGGACTACAGATAGCTGTGTTAGTACCAGTCCTACTGGACCCAGGATAGATACTGGACCCCAGGATAGATACTGGACCACAGGATAGGTACTGGACCCCAGGGTAGATACTGGACCCCAGGATAGATACTGGACCACAGGATAGGTACTGGACTACAGATAGCTGTGTTAGTACCAGTCCTACTGGACCCCAGGATAGATACTGGACCCCAGGATAGATACTGGACCACAGGATAGGTACTGGACCCCAGGGTAGATACTGGACCCCAGGATAGATACTGGACTACAGATAGCTGTGTTAGTACCAGTCCTACTGGACCCCAGGATAGGTACTGGACCACAGCTATGCAGTAAGTCAGGTCTATAGATCCACAGCTATGCAGTAAGTCAGGTCTATAGATCCACAGCTATGCAGTAAGCCAGGTCTATAGATCCACACCACAGCAGTAAGTCAGGTCTATAGACCCACAGCTATGCAGTAAGTCAGGTCTATAGATCCACAGCCA
>NW_027037632.1:0-5000 GCF_034236695.1 Oncorhynchus nerka | reverse complement strand
ATGGGACCTGATCCTAGATCCAGTTCTGTTACCTGAGACTGTTTGTGAATATGGGACCTGGATCCTAGATCCAGTTCTGTTACTCTGAGACTGTTTGTGAATATGGGACCTGATCCTAGATCCAGTTCTGTTACTCTGAGACTGTTTGTGAATATGGGACCTGATCCTAGATCCAGTTCTGTTACTCTGAGACTGTTTGTGAATATGGACCTGATCCTAGATCCAGTCCAGTTCTGTTACTCTGAGACTTGCTTGTCAATATGTGTACAGCTCTTTAGTATCACAACTTTATTGATAGTTCACCTGAAATGATATTGTGATTTCCTTACCCTGAAGCAGTCTTGGGACCAAGTAAGACGGTAATCCATGCTGTTTATGTTTGTTTTACCTGGACACTGTCTCCAAATAATAAATATTGTTGTTGTTGTTGTTGTTGTTGTTGTTGTTGTTGTCCAAAAACCTTGCAAGTCAATGTCCTCCTCATGTCCTGGGGGTGAACTATCCCACAACCTTTACCCGGTGGGGATTGGCTTTTATAGACGAGGCTAAACTGTCTCTCTCTTTCTGTCTCTCTCTGTCTCTGTCTCTCTCTCTGTGTCTCTCTGTCTCTCTCTCCTGTGTCTCTCTCTGTCTCTCTCCCTCTCTGTGTCCCTCTCTGTGTCTCTCTGTGTCTCTCTCCTCTCTCTGTCTCTCTCCTCTCTGTGTCCTCTGTCTCTCTCTCTGTCTCTCTCCCTCTGTGTCCTCTCTCTGTCTCCCTCTCTGTGTCCCTCTCTGTGTCTCTCTCTGTCTCTCTCTCATGTCCTGGGTGAACTATCCCGTCAACCTTTTACCCGGTGGGGTTTGGCTTTTATAGACAGGGCTCATCTGGAAGGTTTTTACCCGGGTGGGGATTGGCTTATAGACGGGGCTCATCTGAAGGTTTCTTACCCGGTGGGGATTGGCTTTTTATAGACTGGGCAATCTGGAAGGTTTCTTACAGAAGAAACATGGGATGCATAAACATAGTAGAATTATTTTTTAAAGAACCGTTTGGGGATTATGGGAACAGTATGGGGACAGTTGGAGATTATGGGAACAGTTTGGAGATTATGGGGACAGTTTGGAGATTATGGGAACAGTTTGGAAATTATGGGAACAGTTTGGAGATTATGGGAACAGTTTGGGGACGGTTTGGAGATTATGGGGACAGTTTGGAGATTATGGGGACAGTATGGAGATTATGGGGACAGTTTGGAGATTATGGGAAAGTGATTATGGGAACAGTGAGGAGATTATGGGAACAACAGTTTGAGATTATGGAACAGTTTGGAGATTGGGAACAATTTATGGGGACAGTTTGGAGATTATGGGAACAGTTTGGGGAACCGTTTGGAGACAAGACTCTCTTAAGATTATGGGGACAGTTTGGAGATTATCACAACCGTTCACCTGAGATTAGACAGTTTGGAGATTACCTGAAGTCAACAGTTCACCTGAAGACTCATCAGTGTGGAGATTAGCAGAAGACTCGATTATGGGAACAGTAGATTATGTCAACAGTTTGGAGATTTCACCTGAACAGTATGGAGATTACCTGAAGTCATCAAGATTCACCTGAACAAGACTTATGAAACAGTACCTTATGGGGAAAATGATTCACCTGACAAAGACTCTACATTTAAGTCATACAGACAGTATCCAGAGCGACTTACAAATTGACACAACCGTTCACCTGACACAAGACTCTCTTAAGTGTACACACAGTACCTGAAGTCATCACAACCGTTCACCTGACACAAGACTCTCTTAAGTGTACACACAGTACCTGAAGTCATCACAACCGTTCACCTGACACAAGACTCTCTTAAGTGTACACACAGTACTGGGGGGGGTGATTATGTGTGGGAATGGCTACCCTGCATCTCCTCTCCTAGCTGTGCAGTTGAGGAACTAGAGCAGGCACACTGGGGGGTGATTATGTGTGGAACACCACCCTGCATCTCCTCTCCTAGCTGTGCAGTTGAGGAACTAGAGCAGGCACACTGGGGGGGGTGATTGGGAACACCACCCTGCATCTCCTCTCCTAGCTGCATTTGAGGAACTAGAGCAGGCACACAGGGGGTGATTATGTGTGGGAACCACCCTGCATCTCCCCTCTCCTAGCTGTGCAGTTGAGGAACTAGAGCAGGCACACTGGGGGGGCATTATGTGTGGAACACCACTCCTGCATCTCCTCTCCTAGCTGTGCAGTTGAGGAACTAGAGCAGGCACACTGGGGGTGATTATGTGTGAACACCACCCTGCATCTCCTCCTAGCTGTGCATTTGAGGAACTAGAGCAGGCACACTGGGGGGTGATTCGTTTGGAACACCACCCTGCATCTCTCTCCTAGCTGCATTTGAGGAACTAGAGCAGGCACACTTGGGGTGATTATGTTTGAACACCACCCTGCATCTCCTCTCCTAGCTGTGCATTTGAGGAACTAGAGCAGGCACACTGGGGGGTGATTATGTGTGGAACACCACCCTGCATCTCCTCTCCTAGCTGTGCAGTTGAGGAACTAGAGCAGGCACACTGGGGGGGTGATTATGTGTGGAACACCACCCTGCATCTCCTCTCCTAGCTGTGCATTTGAGGAACTAGAGCAGGCACACGGGGGGTGATTCGGTTTGGAACACCACCCTGCATCTCCTCTCCTAGCTGTGCATTTGAGGAACTAGAGCAGGCACACTGGGGGGTGATTATGTGTGGAACACCACCCTGCATCTCCTCTCCTAGCTGTGCAGTTGAGGAACTAGAGCAGGCACACTGGGGGGTGATTCTGGTTTGGAACACCACCCTGCACCTCCTCTCCTAGCTGTGCAGTTGAGGAACTAGAGCAGGCACACTGGGGGGTGATTATGTGTGGAACACCACCCTGCATCTCCTCTCCTAGCTGTGCAGTTGAGGAACTAGAGCAGGCACACTGGGGGTGATTCGGTTTGGAACACCACCCTGCATCTCCTCTCCTAGCTGTGCAGTTGAGGAACTAGAGCAGGCACACGGGGGGTGATTCGGTTTGGAACACCACCCTGCATCTCCTCTCCTAGCTGTGCAGTTGAGGAACTAGAGCAGGCACACTGGGGGGTGATTATGTGTGGAACACCACCCTGCATCTCCTCTCCTAGCTGTGCATTTGAGGAACTAGAGCAGGCACACTGGGGGGTGATTATGTGTGGAACACCACCCTGCATCTCCTCTCCTAGCTGTGCATTTGAGGAACTAGAGCAGGCACACTGGGGGGTGATTATGTGTGGAACACCACCCTGCATCTCCTCTCCTAGCTGTGCAGTTGAGGAACTAGAGCAGGCACACTGGGGGTGATTATGTGTGAACACCACCCTGCATCTCCTCTCCTAGCTGTGCATTTGAGGAACTAGAGCAGGCACACTGGGGGGTGATTATGTGTGGAACACCACCCTGCATCTCCTCTCCTAGCTGTGCATTTGAGGAACTAGAGCAGGCACACGGGGTGATTATGTGTGGAACACCACCCTGCATCTCCTCTCCTAGCTGTGCATTTGAGGAACTAGAGCAGGCACACGGGGGGTGATTATGTGTGGAACACCACCCTGCATCTCCTCTCCTAGCTGTGCATTTGAGGAACTAGAGCAGGCACACTGGGGGGGTGATTCGGTTTGGAACACCACCCTGCATCTCCTCTCCTAGCTGTGCAGTTGAGGAACTAGAGCAGGCACACTGGGGGTGGAACACCACCCTGCATCTCCTCTCCTAGCTGTGCAGTTGAGGAACTAGAGCAGGCACACTGGGGGTGATTCGGTTTGGAACACCACCCTGCATCTCCTCTCCTAGCTGTGCAGTTGAGGAACTAGAGCAGGCACACTGGGGGGTGATTCGGTTTGGAACACCACCCTGCATCTCTTCCATCACACAATTACTGTTGTTTTACTCAATCCCCAAAACAGACCGCTTATAAATTGCAATATTGGTACACATTTGAAAGCGTTTGTTTTAATGGGAATGTTTTATTTAACTACAACCAGTTAAGAAAATTATTATCTTTATAATGATTGGCTGGCCTTCTGGGCTAATGAGGTGCCATTTCTGTGAGGATGTGTCACCTAGTCATTGCATGCCCAACACAGTGATTGCAAACGGTGACCCTGTGTCATCTAGTCATTGTACGTCTAACACAGTGATTATAAACGGACCTGTGTCATCTAGTCATTGTAACGCCTAACACAGTGATTATAAACGTGACCCTGTGTCATCTAGTCATTGTACGTCTAACACAGTGATTATAAACGGTGACCCTGTGTCATCTCAGTCATTGTACGTCTAACACAGTGATTATAAACGGTGACCCTGTGTCACCCAGTCATTGTACGTCCAACACAGTGATTATAACTGGTGACGCGGTGTCATCTAGTCATTGCACGTCTAACACAGTGATTATAAACGTGACCCTGTGTCATCTAGTCATTGTACTGTCTAACACAGTGATTATAAACGGTGACCCTGTGTCATCTAGTCATTGTACGTCTAACACAGTGATTATAAACGGTGACCCTGTGTCATCTAGTCATTGTACGTCTAACACAGTGATTATAAACGGTGACCCTGTGTCATCTAGTCATTGTACGTCTAACACAGTGATTATAAACGGTGACCCTGTGTCATCTAGTCATTGTACGTCTAACACAGTGATTATAAGCGGTGACCCTGTGTCATCTAGTCATTGTACGTCTAACACAGTGATTATAAACGGTGACCCTGTGTCATCTAGTCATTGTACGTCTAACACAGTGATTATAAACGGTGACCCTGTGTCATCTAGTCATTGTACGTCTAACACAGTGATTATAAACGGTGACCCTGTGTCATCTAGTCATTGTACGTCTAACACAGTGATTATAAACGGTGACCCTGTGTCATCTAGTCATTGTACGTCTAACACAGTGATTATAAACGGTGACCCTGTGTCATCTAGTCATTGTACGTCTAACACAGTGATTATAAAC
>NW_027037631.1:5000-21032 GCF_034236695.1 Oncorhynchus nerka | reverse complement strand
TTCTGCAAAGACACTTTTGTGAGTCAACACATACTGCGTCTGCCAAAACTGCAGCTTCAGCAACATTCTTTACTTTCTGTTCATTAATATACGTTGGCAATACGATCCAGGAATTGTGTCCTTAAATTGCTCTAACATAATCAGATCACACAGCCCTTGGAAAGTCACAACTGCAGAGGCGGAACACCAGCGATTAAACTGTAAAGACAACTGTCGCAAGCAAACTCAACATGAGTTTGGTTATCATCCCTTTTTAAAGTTCTAAATCGTTGGCGGTAAGCCTCAGGGACCAATTCATAAATCTGTAACACAGCTGTTTTAACTTTATCATAACTGGCACTATCGTTGTACACTAAGAGCTGAATATGCTTCCTGCGCTTTACCAGTCAGCACTACACTGCAACATTAAAGTGCGGTCAGAATCAGGCCAACTCCTAGCGTCAGCAACCCGCTCAAACAACGAAAAGAATGTCTCGGGGTCCCTTTCATTAAACCGAGGCAATAACCGTAAGTTCCCAACAATATCAAATGTCTCTGGGGCACGACCAAAAGCGGAACTACCCCTAGGTAAATCTGGGTCACCTTCCCAAAACAAACTCTCCCCTGAGATCTTTCCTTCCTAACCAATCTCTATACGTTCTTGTTGCAATTTGATTTTAGCACGCTCCATCTCTTGTTTAAATGCCAATTCCTTTTCATATTTTACACGATCATGCTCTCTCTTCTCACGATCATGCTCCAGCTGTAACAAAAGCAGTTCTTTCTGCTGTTCAAAAAGAAGGCTACTAGGACTAACCGATGGAATGTTCATTGTAACGTTATGGTGAGACGACAAATCCTCAGCAGAGGCTGGCCCAGCGTGATCAAATTGTGCCTATAGAACAGTTGGGAGATGTCGCCCATGGCTATTTTCTCCAAGAGGATGTCCTGATGAGAAAGTGGGTGTCTCATGATAGTGTTTTTCTGGGGGAGGCAATTAGTCAGGTTGTTGTACCAGTTAAGCTTCAGTAAGTTGGTGTTGGAAACTTCTCACAGCGACGTGGCTGGACATATGGGGTGAGGAAAACCTACAATCGCATATTAAGACATTTCTTTTGGCCTAGATTAAAGAGGGATGTTTCTGATTTTATCAAAACTTGTCACACCTGTCAATTAACTGGTAAGCCTAATCAAGCTATTAAACCAGTACCATTGTTTCCTATTCCTGTACTCAGCCAACCTTTTGAGTATCTGATTATTGACTGTGTGGGTCCTCTGCCTCGTTCTAAAAAGGGTAGTAGTTACCTGTTCACTGTGATGTGTCAGACCACTAGGTTTCCTGCTGCCTATCCTCTCCGATCTATCACGACTAAATCGGTGTTAAAAGCTTTGACTCAGTTTCTCTCATTGTTTGGAATCCCTAAGGTCATTCAGAGTGATCAAGGATCTAATTTTACCTCTAATCTGTTTGGTCAGGTTCTTCAACAGCTCCATATTAAACACAATTTGTCTAGCGCCTATCACGCGCAAAGTCAAGGAGCACTGGAACGTTTCCATCAAACACTAAAGTCTTTGTTGAGAGCTTATTGTACTGAGATGGATAAGGATTGGGAGGAGGGGTTGCCTTGGTTACTGTTAGCTGCTAGGGAAGTTTCACAGGAGAGCACAGGTTTCAGTCCAAATGACCTTGTGTTTGGACATAGGGTGCGTGGACTTTTATCTGTTCTCCAGGATGACTGGAAGTCTCCCGAGCCTCCTCAGTCCCTGTTATCGTATGTGTGTGATTTCCGGCGACGGCTGTATGCCGCTGGTGAAATGGCTAAAGAGAAGTTATCATCTTCACAGGAGAGGATGAAGGGCATATTTGATCGCCGAACTGAGCCTCGTCACTTTAGTCCAGGTGACCAGGTTCTTGCTCTGCTGCCAATTGTTGGTTCTCCTTTTCAAGACAAGTTTCAAGGTCCATATACAGTGGTGCGCCAGTGCACTGAGCAAAATTATCTAGTTGCCACTCCAGAACGGAGGAAAGCACACCAGCTGTGCCATGTAAATCTGTTAAAACCCTATTATGCACGTTCCTCTGAGACTGAACAGTGGGATTCTACAGAGGACGGTAAACCTGTTCTTTTGGCTGATACCGTTGTTTCCTTGGGTTCTTGTCGTGCTAGATCTGTGCATGAGGAGGAAGATGTTCCTGGTCCTGACGATTGTATATTGCAGGGTAGATTGAAAAATTCAGAAACACTGGATATTTTAGACAGTCTTCTCACTCACCTACCTGTTGATGGGCGGAAAGAGATAGTTGGTCTGATTCAGAGATTTCCAGGTTTGTTTTCTGATACACCTACACGTACAAACTTAATAGAACATGATATTGACATTGGAGGTGCTGACCCCATTCGTCAGCGCTTCTATAGAGTTTCTTCAGAGAAACTACGTTGTCTGGATGCTGAGGTCAAGTACATGCTGGAGAGTAAGATAGCAGAGCCTTCTTTCTCCAGTTGGGCTTCTCCCTGTATCTTGGTCAGTAAACCGGATGGAACAAACCGTTTTTGTACGGACTACCGTAAGGTAAACAGTGTCACAAAACCAGATTCATTTCCTCTTCCTCGGATGGAGGACTGTGTCAATTTGGAACTTAGAGACTGGTATTTTGTTCCGGGGTCCTTGTTGGTCCCCGGTTTTATGGGGGGGGATGTGACGACCCTCCCACTCTGTCTGCCGTATTCTCTCTGTTATTTCCTTATTAGGATGCTGGTGGGCGGAGTTGGGAGGGTCGTCAGCTACATGGGAAACACCTGGGCCCGGTGTCTCCCAGGATAAATACACCACTTCCCCATTCATGGAGGAGACTCTCTCCATGCAGACACCCTCTGTAGATTGTGTTGTGATTCTTGATGGCCGTTTGTTTGTTTGTTTGAATCAACAACAAGTGGGACACAATCATGAAGTGGAACGACATTTGTGGATATTTCAAACTTTTTAACAAATCAAAAACTGAAAAATTGTGCAAAATTTATTCAGCTTTAGTTTCATAAATAAATTTTTCAGAATTATCTCCACGTTGTCTCTTTGTTACAATGGCTTTGAGCCGGTAAATGACTAATGATGATAAAGGCAATCCACCTGTGTGTAATCAAGTCTCCGTATAAATAACTGCACTGTGATAAGCTAATATTTTAAAAGTTCAGAGCATCATGAAGAACACACTGTATCAGTTCTGCCCTACATTTGGATGTTTTAAAGACATTTGGTGTGCAAGAGTGTTTTCCCAAGCTTGTGATAATGCAGGGTGATGAAAGGTGCCAAGCGATAACAAAAAACGGCCATCAAGAACCACTGCAAATCTACCAAGACCTGGCCGTCCCCTCTAAACTTTCAGCTCCATGAATGGGGAAGTGGTGTATTTATCCAGGGATGCACCGGGCCCAGGTGTTTCCCATGTAGCTGACGACCCTCCCAACTCCGCCCACCAGCATCCTAATAAGGAAATAACAGAGAGAATACGGCAGACAGAGTGGGAGGGTCGTCACATCCCCCATAAAACCGGGGACCAACAAGGACCCCGGAACAAAATACCAGTCTCTAAGTTCCAAATAAACAGCGCACCCGGTCAGACCGGCGACAACCCTGTTCATAAGTCGCTGAAAAGTGGCAGGTGCATTGCGCAGACCGAAACTCATAACTGAATACGAGTACAGACCAAAGGGTGTAATAAAGGCAGAGATTTCACGTGCCCTACTCGTCAGTGGCACCTGCCAATAGCCTTTTAACAGGTCAAATTTGCTCACAAACTTAGCTGCACCGACTTGATCAACACAGTCCTCCATCCGAGGAAGAGGAAATGAATCTGGTTTTGTGACACTGTTTACCTTACGGTAGTCCGTACAAAAACGGTTTGTTCCATCCGGTTTACTGACCAAGATACAGGGAGAAGCCCAACTGGAGAAAGAAGGCTCTGCTATCTTACTCTCCAGCATGTACTTGACCTCAGCATCCAGACAACGTAGTTTCTCTGAAGAAACTCTATAGAAGCGTTGACGAATGGGGTCAGCACCTCCAATGTCAATATCATGTTCTATTAAGTTTGTACGTGTAGGTGTATCAGAAAACAAACCTGGAAATCTCTGAATCAGACCAACTATCTCTTTCCGCCCATCAACAGGTAGGTGAGTGAGAAGACTGTCTAAAATATCCAGTGTTTCTGAATTTTTCAATCTACCCTGCAATATACAATCGTCAGGACCAGGAACATCTTCCTCCTCATGCACAGATCTAGCACGACAAGAACCCAAGGAAACAACGGTATCAGCCAAAAGAACAGGTTTACCGTCCTCTGTAGAATCCCACTGTTCAGTCTCAGAGGAACGTGCATAATAGGGTTTTAACAGATTTACATGGCACAGCTGGTGTGCTTTCCTCCGTTCTGGAGTGGCAACTAGATAATTTTGCTCAGTGCACTGGCGCACCACTGTATATGGACCTTGAAACTTGGCTTGAAAAGGAGAACCAACAATTGGCAGCAGAGCAAGAACCTGGTCACCTGGACTAAAGTGACGAGGCTCAGTTCGGCGATCAAATATGCCCTTCATCCTCTCCTGTGAAGATGATAACTTCTCTTTAGCCATTTCACAAGCGGCGTACAGCCGTCGCCGGAAATCACACACATACGATAACAGGGACTGAGGAGGCTCGGGAGACTTCCAGTCATCCTGGAGAACAGATAAAAGTCCACGCACCCTATGTCCAAACACAAGGTCATTTGGACTGAAACCTGTGCTCTCCTGTGAAACTTCCCTAGCAGCTAACAGTAACCAAGGCAACCCCTCCTCCCAATCCTTATCCATCTCAGTACAATAAGCTCTCAACAAAGACTTTAGTGTTTGATGGAAACGTTCCAGTGCTCCTTGACTTTGCGCGTGATAGGCGCTAGACAAATTGTGTTTAATATGGAGCTGTTGAAGAACCTGACCAAACAGATTAGAGGTAAAATTAGATCCTTGATCACTCTGAATGACCTTAGGGATTCCAAACAATGAGAGAAACTGAGTCAAAGCTTTTAACACCGATTTAGTCGTGATAGATCGGAGAGGATAGGCAGCAGGAAACCTAGTGGTCTGACACATCACAGTGAACAGGTAACTACTACCCTTTTAGAACGAGGCAGAGGACCCACACAGTCAATAATCAGATACTCAAAAGGTTGGCTGAGTACAGGAATAGGAAACAATGGTACTGGTTTAATAGCTTGATTAGGCTTACCAGTTAATTGACAGGTGTGACAAGTTTTGATAAAATCAGAAACATCCCTCTTTAATCTAGGCCAAAAGAAATGTCTTAATATGCGATTGTAGGTTTTCCTCACCCCCATATGTCCAGCCACGTCGCTGTGAGAAGTTTCCAACACCAACTTACGAAGCTTAACTGGTACAACAACCTGACTAATTGCCTCCCCAGAAAAACACTATCATGAGACACCCACTTTCTCATCAGGACATCCTCTTGGAGAAAATAGCCATGGGCGACATCTCCCAACTGTTCTATAGGCACAATTTGATCACGCAACTCTTCCAACGTGGGGTCATCCCGTTGCGCATTGATTAGATCTGAGCGGGTTACAGATAACGGGATAACAGGGAAAACAGTGACATACTTTGTATTATTATCATTAGTCGGCGCAGTGACCAGTTCGCCACGGCTCATAGAACGTGTCACTGCACACGCAGAGAACACCTCTGGGAAACTCTGTACACTCTCATCAGGAATCCCAACAAATGACGGCTTAGTGGAAACCACTAGAGATGGAGACACGACAGGCCATACACGCTCACCAGCCAAGTTATTCCCAAGGATAACATCGATACCCTCAATAGGCAACGAAGGACGCACACCCACAACAACTTCACCCTTCACCAGCCCACAATCCAACATCAGTTTATGCAATGGAACTGACAGAGTGTTCAAACCTATTCCCTAATTAGAACACTATTCCCCGAATCAGTCTCAGCAGAAAAGGGTAACACAGACTCCAACACAAATGATTCAGAGGCACCTGTGTCTCTCAGGATCTTCACTGGCACTAGGTCTTTACTTCCTAACATAGACACAAAACCTTCTGTAATGAAAGGTAAATAGTCTGGATCAATATGGACTTTCACATTCTCCTGGGCCTGAGGAAATGAGTTATGAATGAACTGATGTGGAACAGGTGCAGCTAATGCAGTAGGCTTAGATTTAGCGTAAGCACCCTTTGACCTGAGAAGTGGACATTCGTTTTTCCAATGCCCTGAACCTTGACAGTAGTGACACTCCTGCCCAAAGTCAGCTTTACCATGGGAGTCAGGTTCAACCCTAGTTGAATAGAACTCTGCCCGAGAACCAAAGTATCTCGGTGAGCGAAGCCCAAATCTATCCGAACGCCCCCACTCTTTCCGAATACGGGGTTCTGCAAAGACACTTTTTGTGAGTCAACACATACTCGTCTACAAAACTGCAGCTTCAGCAACATTCCTTACTTTCTGTTCATTAATATACGTGGCAATACGATCAGGAATTGTGTCCTTAAATTGCTCTAACATAATCAGATCACACAGCCCTTGGAAAGTCACAACTGCAGAGGCGGAACACCAGCGATAAACTGTAAAGACAACTGTCGCTACAAACTCAACATGAGTCTGGCTTATCATCCCTTTAAAGTTCTAAATCGTTGGCGGTAAGCCTCAGGGACCAATTCAAAATCTGTAACACAGCTGTTTTAACTTTATCATAACTGGCACTATCGCGGTACACCAAGAGCTGAATATGCTTCCTGCGCTTTACCAGTCAGCACACACTGCAACATTAAAGTGCGGTCAGAATCAGGCCAACTCCTAGCGTCAGCAACCCGCTCAAACAACGAAAAGAATGTCTCGGGGTCCCTTTCATTAAACCGAGGCAATAACCGTAAGTTCCCAACAATATCAAATGTCTCTGGGGCACGACCAAAGCGGAACTACCCCTAGGTAAATATGTGACGGTTCTTCCAAACAAACTCTCCCTGCTGTATGCTCTCTGTTATTTCCATTAGGATGCTGGTGGGCGGAGTTGGGAGGTTCTTGTTGGGAAACACCTGGATTTTCCCAGGATAAATACACGGCTCCATATCTGTTTCCATGCAGACAATTCTCTGTGGATTGTGTTGTGGTTCTTGATGGCATGTTTGTAGTTTGCTTTGGCACCTTTCATCACCCTGCATTATCACATTCACGCATGCAAAACACTCACTTACACTACTGATTACTGATTACAAAAGCATTGTTATTATATTTATTTTTCTTTAGTTAATAAATATATATCTTTACTGCTATCTCCACGTTGTCTCCTTTGTTACGGGCTTTGAGCCGGTTCGTGACAAGTGGGGGCTCATCCCGGGATAACTACTGGTTTGGGAGAGAGGTACGTGTTTGCATATTGTGGAGGAGTTTGGATAGGCCCAGTATTGGTTGCCTTTGTGGTTGGTTTGTGCTGCGTTGGAGAGACTATAATGGTTAGTTTCCAGGCCCTGCCTAGCCTGTAAACTCTTGTTCTACTTTCTGTTGGGAAGTCAGTCTGAGGTGAGTAAATCGGCTGTGTACCGGTGGGAGATTTGGGTAGGGTAGTGGAACTTGCTACCCGAGCTATAGCCTTTTTCCCCTGATAGGTTTAGCGACGTGTTTCATTTTTTGAATATGTTGGGCATGGTTAATGTTTGTTATTTTTTGTGTGGTGTCTGTGGACTGAGCAGTTGTCTCAAGGCACATCCGTGGCTTGGTGGAATTTTCCACATGCTGGGGAGTTCATTTCCTTGCCAGCTGGCTACAGAAATTCTACCGCAAATCTGCACGAAGACTAGGTTGAGTTATTTAGGTTTTGGGGAAGCTCCGTATCTCATCTCTCTTCTGTGGTACTCAGGGTGATTGTCAATTCTCGGGTTGTGGTCTGTGTGCTCAGCAGAAGGGAAAGAGCCAGATTTTTATTTTTTTTTTGTGTGATTATGGCGTCTTATGTAGATAAGTTCATTCGCCTCCATCAGAGGAATTGTTAGATTTAGGTACTAAAGAACAGCTGTTGAAGGTCAAGAACACTACAAGGTTGAGATTAGTGATAAACGCTCTAAAGAATTCTATTAGGTTGATATTGAAGGCTGAATCTGATGGAGAGGGTATTCTAGAAGTTACCACTGGGCCAGCCTCTGCTGAGGATTTGTCGTCTCCCCATAACGTTACAATGAACATTCCATCGGTTAGTCCTAGTAATCCCTTTTTGAACAGCAGAAAGAACTGCTTTTGTTACAGCTGGAGCATGATCGTGAGAAGAGCAGCATGATCGTAAAATATGAAAAGGAATTGGCATTTAAACAAGAGATGGAGCGTGCTAAAATCAAATTGCAACAAGAACGTATAGATTTGGTTAGGGAAGGAAAGATCTCAGGGGAGAGTTTGTTTTGGGAAGGTGACCCAGATTACCTAGGGGTAGTTCCGCTTTTTTGGTCGTGCCCCCAGAGACATTTGATATTGTTGGGAACTTACGGTTATTGCCTCCCTGGCTTAATGAAAGGGACCCCGAGACATTCTTTCGTTGTTTGAGCCGGCTGCTGACGCTAGAGTTGGCCTGATTCTGGACCGCACTTTAATGCTTGCGTGTGCTGACTGGTAAAGCTTGAGGAAGCATATTCAGCTCTTTAGTGTACACGATAGTGCCAGTTATGATAAGTTAAAACAGCTGTGTTACAGATTTGCCATGAATTGGTCCCTGAGGCTTACCGCCAACGATTTAGAACTTTAAAAAGGATGATAACCAAACTCATGTTGAGTTTACATGACAGTTGTCTTTACAGTTTAATCGCTGTGTTCCGCCTCTGCAGTTGTGACTTCAAGGGCTGTGGATCTGGATTATGTTAGAGCAATTTAAGGACACAATTCCTGATCGTATTGCCACGCATAGCTAATGAACAGAAAGTAAAGAATGTTGCTGAAGCTGCAGTTTTGGCAGACGAGTATGTGTTGACTCACAAAAGTGTCTTTGCAGAACTCGTATTCGGAAAGAGGGGGGCTCGATAGATTTGGGCTTCGGGCCACCGGAGATACTTTGGTTCCGGGTAGAGTTCTATTCAACTAGGGTTGAACCTGACTTATGGTAAAGCTGACTTTGGGCAGGAGTGTCACTACTGTCAAGGTTCAGGTCATTGAAAACGAATGTCCACTTCAGGTCAAGGGGTGCTTACGCTAAATCTAAGCCTACTGCGTTAGCTGCACCTGTTCCACATCAGTTCATTCATGACTCATTTCAGGCCCAGGAGAATGAAAGTCCATATTGATCCAGACCATTTACCTTTCATTACAGAAGGTTTTGTGTCTATGTTAGGAAGTAAAGACCTTTGTGCCAGTGAAGATCCTGAGAGACACAGGTGCCTCTGAATCATTTGTGTTGAGTCTGTGTTACCATTTTCTGCTGAGACTGATTCGGGGAATAGTGTTCTAATTAGGGAATAGGTTTGAAACACTCTGTCAGTTCCATTGCATAAACTGGATGTTGGATTGTGGGCTGGGTGAAGGGTGAAGTTGTTGTGGGGTGTGCGTCCTCGTTGCCTATTGAGGGTATCGATGTTATCCTTGGGAATAACTTGGCTGGTGCGCGTGTATGGCCTGTCGTGTTTCCATCTCCAGTGGTTTTACTAAGCCGTCATTTGTTGGGATTCCTGATGAGAGTGTACAGAGTTTCAGAGGTGTTTCTGCGTGTGCAGTGACACGTTCTATGAGCCGTGGGCGAACTGGTCACTGCACCGACTAATGATAATAATACAGTGTCACTGTTTTCCCTGCTATCCCGTTATCTATAACCCGCTCAGATCTAATCAATGCGCAACGGGATGACCCCACGTTGGAAGAGTTATGTGATCAAATTGTGCCTATAGAACAGTTGGGAGATGTCGCCCATGGCTATTTTCTCCAAGAGGATGTCCTTGATGAGAAAAGTGTGGGTGTCTCATGATAGTGTTTTTCTGGGGAGGCACAGTCAGGTTGTTGCACAGTTAAGCTTCGTGAGTTGGTGTTGGAAACTTCTCACAGCGACGTGGCTAGACATATGGGGGTGAGGAAACCTACAATCGCATATTAAGACATTTCTTTGGCCTAGATTAAAGAGTGGATGTTTCTGATTTTATCAAAACTTCTGTCACACCTGTCAATTAACTGGGTAAGCCTAATCAAGCAATTAAACCAGTACCATTATTTCCTATTCCTGTACTCAGCCAACCTTTGAGTATCTGATTATTGACTGTGTGGGTCCTCTGCCTGTTTTAAAAGGGTAGTGGGTTACCTGTTCACTGTGATGTGTCACCACCTTGGTGTTCTTCAACAGTCTGCATATTAAACACATTGACCAGCGCCATCACGCGCAAAGTCAAGGAGCACTGAACGTTTCCATCAAACACTAAGTCTTTGTTGAGAACTTATTGTACTGAGATGGATAAGGATTGGGAGGAGGGGCTGCCTTGTTTACTGTTAGCCGCCAGGGTTTCACAGGAGAGCACAGGTTTCAGTCCAAATGACCTTGTGTTTGGACATAGGTGCGTGACTTTTATCTGTTCTTCCAGATGACTGGAAGTCTCCGGGAGCCTCCTCAGTCCCTGTTATCGTATGTGTGTGATTTCCGGCACGGCTGGCACCTGGTGAAATGGCTAAAGAGAAGTTATCATCTTCACAGGAGAGGATGAAGGGCATATTTGATCGCCGAACTGAGCCTCGTCACTTTAGTCCAGGTGACCAGGTTCTTGCTCTGCTGCCAATTGCTGGTTCTCCTTTCAGCCAAGTTTCAAGGTCCATATACAGGTGCAGCTGTGCACACTGAGCAAATTTATCTAGTTGACACTCCAGAACGGAGGAAAGCACACCAGCTGTGCCATGTAAACTGTTAAAACTTATTATGCACGTTCCTCTGAGACTGAACAGGGGATTCTACAGAGGACGGTAAACCTGTTCTTTTGGCTGATACCGTTGTTTCCTGGGTTCTTGTCGTACAGATCTGCAGATGAGGAGGAAGATGTTCCTGGTCCTGACGATTGTATATTGCAGGGTAGATTGAAAAATTCAGAAACACCGGATATTTTAGACAGTCTTCACTCACCTACCTGTTGATGGGCGGAAAGAGATGTTGGTCTGATTCAGAGATTTCCAAGTTTGTTTTTCTGATACACCTACACGTACAAACTTAATAGAACATGATATTGACATTGGAGGTGCTGACCCCATTCGTCAGCGTTCCCAGAGTTTCTTCAGAGAAACTACGCTTGTCTGGATGCTGAGGTCAAGTACATGCTGAGAGTAAGATAGCAGAGCCTTCTCTCCAGTTGGGCTTCTCCCTGTATCTTGATCAGGAAACCGGATGGAACAAACTGCTTTTGTGTAATGGACTACCGTAAGATAAACAGTGTCACAAAGCCAGATTCATTTCCTCTTCCTCGGATGGAGTGACTGTGTTGATCAAGTCGGTGCAGCTAAGTTTGTAAGCAAATTTGACCTGTTAAAGGCTATTGGCAGGTGTCACTGACGAGTAGGGCACGAAATCTATGAATCGTTGGAAGTGACTATGAATCGCTGAAGTGACTATGAATCGTTGTGAGTTGTAAAAATTAAGAAGGACCCTGATGTTCTTTCGCTGAGCTTGTAGCTGTTGGTCTTTTGTGCCATGTTCCTGAATGTTTACATGACTGACCATTGTTTCGGTTGTCATGTTCTATCTTCCTGTCTGTTCTTCCTGGTCTTGTGTTCTTCTTTCCTCTTAAAATATTGCTTCCTATGCACAAAGGTTGCTGAGGTCTGGGGGAGGAGGAGGTTGGTTGGTGCAGGTGGAGGTGTGAACACACAACCCTCAAAATTTGGGACGCAGAGGCCAGATGTTGTTCCGGGGTCCTTGTTGGTCCCCGGTTTTATGGGGGGATGGGACGACCTCCCACTCTGTCTTGCTGTATGCTCTCTGTTATTTCCCTTTATTAGGGATGCTGGTGGGCGGAGTTGGGAGGGTCAGCAGCTACATGGGAAACACCTGGGCCCGGTGTCTCCCAGGATAAATACACCACTTCCCCATTCATGGAGAAGACTCTTCTCCATGCAGACACCCTCTGTAGATTGTGTTGTGGTTCTTGATGGCCGTTTGTTTGTTTGTTTGCTTTGGCACCTTCATCACTCCTGCATTATCACATTCACGCATGCAAAACACTCACTTGGTTACACTACTGATTACTGATTACACACACCATTGTATATTATATTTATTTTTCTTTAGTTAATAAATATATATCTTTCTACTCCTTATCTCCACGTTGTCTCCCTTGTTACGGGCTTTGAGCCGGTTCGTGATAAATCTGTAAAACCAGAGTGGTCCAGGTTCATAGGAAGACCATCTGTAAACCAGAGTGGTCCAGGTCTGTAAACCAAGTGGGAAGACCATCTGTAAACCAGAGTGGTCCAGGTCTACTGAAGACCATCTGTAAACCAGAGTGGCCCAGGTCTATAGGAAGACCATCTGTAAACCAGAGTGGTCCAGGTCTATAGGAAGACCATCTGTAAACCAGAGTGGCCCCAGGTCTCTATAGGATGACCATCTGTAAACCAGAGTGGTCCAGGTCTATAGGAAGACCATCTGTAAACCAGAGTGGTCCAGGTCTACAGGATGACCATTAACTAGACAAGTCATTTAAGAACACATTCTTATTTTCAATGACGGCTTGAACAGTGGGGTTAACTGCCTTGTTCAGGGTCAGAACAACATATTTTTACCTTGTCAGCTCTGGATTCAATCTTGCAACCTTTCGGTTACTAGTCCATCACTCTAACCACTAGGCTACCTGCCGCCCCTGAAAGCAAGAGACACACATTTACCACCCGTATCTAGTGTAGTGCAGAAGAAACTGAGGACGAGGAGAACAGAGTAAAGAGAGTCACCCTGACAAACAGCAGTAGTGCAGAAGAAACTGAGGACGAGGAGAACAGAGTAAAGAGAGTCACCCTGACAAACAGCAACAGAGTGGAGGAATAATATTTCTGTTTATCCGAGTCCCGGCCGGACGGTGGGATGCTGGACTGTTGTTTTTTCCTCTTGTGTTCCCAGGTTCGGAGTGATTTTCTCTGTTCTGTTCCCAGCCTCCCTGTGAAAGACTGCTTCCTACAATTGCTTGGAAAGGACGTGTGTGTGGTGCGTGTGTGTGTGTGTGTGGGTGTGTGTGTGTTGTTTGTGTGGGTGGTGTGTGTGATGTGGTGTGGTGTGGTTTGTGTGTGCAAGCGTGTGGTGTGTGTGGTGTGTGCGTAAGGCGTGTGTGTGTTGGTGTGTATGTGTGTGTGTATGTTTGTGGTGTTTTTGTGTGTGGGTGGTGTGTGTGTGGGGGGTGTGTTGGGTGTGTACGTGTGTGTGTATATGTTTAGTGTGTTTGTGTGTGTCTGTATGTGTGTGTGGTGTGTGTTTGGGGTCTGTGTGTATGTGTGTGGTGTGTGTGTGTGCTCGTGAGGTGTGTGTGACACTATGTCCTACAACCCTCCTAACTCTAACCCTAACCCTAACCCTAACCTAACCCTAACCCTAACCCTAACCTAACCCTAACCCTAACCCTAACCCTAACCCTAAACCTAACCCCAACCCTAACCCCAACCCTAACCCCAACCCTAACCCTAACCCTAACCCTAATCCTAACCCTAAACCTAACCTCAACCCCAACCGTAATCCCTAACCCAACCCTCTTGTACAACCCAGACAAATCCCTGGTCCTCTATCCCCCTCGGTGGTCTCTCTATCCCCTCGGTGGTCGGCTCTGTACTCTGATCTCACTCTATCCTGCCATAGACTGTCTGTCTGTTTCACTGTAGTAAATCGTCTCTCTCTATCCCCTCGGTGGTCTCTCTCTCTATCCCCTCGGTGGTCTCTCTCTATCCCCTCGGTGGTCTCTCTCTCTCATCCCCTCGGTGGTCTTTTCTCTCTATCCCCCTCGGTGGTCTCTCTATCCCCTCAGTGGTCTCTCTCATCCCCTCGGTGGTCTCTCTCTATCCCCTCGGTGGTCTTTCTCTATCCCCGGTGGTCTCTATCCCCTCGGTGGTCTCTCTATCCCCTCGGTGGTCTCTCTATCCCCTCGGTGGTCTCTCTATCCCCTCGGTGGTCTCTCTCTATCCCCTCGGTGGTCTCTCTCTATCCCCTCGGTGGTCTCTCTCTATCCCCTCGGTGGTCTCTCTCTATCCCCTCGGTGGTCTTTCTCTATCCCCTCGGTGGTCTCTCTATCCCCTCGGTGGTCTCTCTATACCCTCGGTGGTCTCTCTCTATCCCCTCGGTGGTCTTTTCTTTCTATCCCCTCGGTGGTCTCTCTATCCCTCGGTGGTCTCTCTATCCCCTCGGTGGTCTCTCTCTATCCCCTCGGTGGTCTCTCTCTATCCCCTCGGTGGTCTCTATCCCCTCGGTGGTCTTTCTCTATCCCCTCGGTGGTCTCTATCCCCTCGGTGGTCTCTCTATCCCCTCGGTGGTCTCTCTATTCCCCTCGGTGGTCTTCAGTACATGTCCTTATGATCCCTAAATGACCTCATGTTAACATTTGAGAAGGCCAAGGTCTAACTGTCATGATTCAACTAATTAGCTGATCGTCAAGCTCTTTATTAGTTTAATCAGCTTTGCAAGTGGCCAGGAATGCACAACACTGATTTAGTTTCATTGGGGTAGTTGTGGCAGACTACAACACAGTCTGCTGTACCTGTTGTGATGATTTCGTTTGACTGGAACTATGAAGGTAATGGGAATTGGGAATACCGACAGCAGTATGGGAATAACAACAGCAGTATGGGAATAACAACAGCAGTATGGGAATAACAACAGCAATATGGGAATAACAACAGCAGTATGGGGATTGGGAATAACAACAGCAGTATGGAAATTGGGAATTACAAAGGCATTATGGGAATAACAACAGCAGTATGGGGATTGGGAATAACAACAGCAGTATGGGAATAACAACAGCAGTATGAGAATTGGGAATAACAACAGCAGTATGGAAATAACAACAGCAGTATGGGAATAACAACAGCAGTATGGGAATAACAACAGCAGTATGGGAATAACAACAGCAGTATGGGAATTGGGAATAGCAACAGCAGTATGGGGATAACAACAGCAGTATGGGGATTGGGAATAACAACAGCAGTATGGGAATTGGGAATAACAACAGCAGTATGGGGATTGGGAATAACAACAGCAGTATGGGATTGGGAATAGCAACAGCAGTATGGGGATAACAACAGCAGTATGAGAATTGGGAATAACAACAGCAGTATGGGAATTGGGAATAACAACAGCAGTATGGGATTGGGAATAACAACAGCAGTATGGGAATTGGGAATAACAACAGCAGTATGGGAATTGGGAATAACAACAGCAGTATGGGATTGGGAATAACAACAGCAGTATGGGAATTGGGAATAACAACAGTAGTATGGGAATAATAACAGCAGTATGGGATTGGGAATAGCAACAGCAGTATGGGAATAACAACAGCAGTATGGGATTAATAACAGCAGTATGGGAATTGGGAATAACAACAGCAGTATGGGATTGGGAATAACAACAGCAGTATGGGAATTGGGAATAACAACAGCAGTATGGGATTTGGGAATAACAACAGCAGTATGGGAATTGGGAATAACAACAGCAGTATGGGATTGGGAATAACAACAGCAGTATGGGAATTGGGAATAACAACAGCAGTATGGGAATAATAACAGCAGGATGGGATTGGGAATAACAACAGCAGTATGGGAATAACAACAGCAGTATGGATTAATAACAGCAGTATGGGGATTGGGAATAACAACAGCAGTATGGAAATTGGGAATAACAACAGCAGTATGGAAATTGGGAATAACAACAGCAGTATGGGATTAACAACAGCAGTATGGGAATAATAACAGCATTATGGGAATTGGGAATAACAACAGCAGTATGAGAATTGGGAATAACAACAGCAGTATGGGAATTGGGAATTACAAAAGCAGTATGGGAATTCGGAAT
>NW_027037630.1:7500-21031 GCF_034236695.1 Oncorhynchus nerka | reverse complement strand
TGTATCTGTAATAAATATCACTCAGCCGTGTATCTGTAATAAATATCACTCAGCCGTGTCTGTAATAAATATCACTCAGCCGTGTATCTGTAATAAATATCACTCAACCGTGTGTCTGCTAATAAATATCACTCAGCCGTATCTGTAATAAATATCACTGTGTCTGTAATAAATATCACTCAGCCATGTATCTGTATTAAATATCACTCAGCCTATGGCAATACTCAGCCGTGTATCTAATAAATATCACTCAGCCTTGTATCTGTAATAAATATCACCAGCCTTGTATCTGTAATAAATATCACTCAGCCATGTGGTATCTGTAATAAATATCACTCAGCCGTGTATCTGTAATAAATATCACTCAGCCTTATATTCCATGTATCTGTAATAAATATCACTCAGCCTTGTATCTGTAATATATCACTCAGCCATGTATCTGTAATAAATATCACTCAGCCTTGTATCTGTAATAAATATACTCAGCCGTGTATCTGTAATAAATATCACTCAGCCATGTATCTGTAATAAATATCACTCAGCCTTGTATCTGTAATAAATATCACTCAGCCATGTGTATCACTCAGCCGTATCTGTAATAAATATCACTCAGCCGTGTATCTGTAATAAATATCACTCAGCCGTGTAATAAATACTCACTCAGCCGTATCTGTAATAAATATCAAGCCGTGTATCTGTACTCACTCAGCCATGTATCTGTAATAAATATCACTCAGCCTTGTGTCTGTAATAAATATCACTCATGTATCTGTAATAAATATCACTCAGCCGTGTATCTGTAATAAATATCACTCAGCCTTGTATCTGTAATAAATATCACTCAGACGTGTATCACTCAGTATGTCTGTAATAAATACCACTCAGCCATGTATCTGTAATAAATATCACTCAGCCGTGTGTCTGTAATAAATATCACTCAGCCGTGTGTCTGTAATAAATATCACTCAACCGTGTATCTGTAATAAATATCACTCAGCCGTGTATCTGTAATAAATATCCTTAACTGTCTACCAGCTCCGCTGGCCAGTACCCAATATCCTGAATGTCCATCCCAGGGTATAAAAGCCACAAGGCTCAGTTCTTACCTTCTGTGGGGCGAGGTGTACAGGAGGCACCAGGCTGGCAGGAGGGTCTGTGATGTAGGTCTTCTTAGGGACAGGTTGTGGGAAGCCCTGCTGGGTAGGAGCAGCAGTATAGCTAGTCTGGGGTCTCAGGTGTTTCCCTGGTTCTCCCCCGTACCCTCCTGGTTCTCCCCATGCCCTCCTGGTCCAGGGTAGGCCTGTTCTGGGTACCCTATCAAACGCCATGTACATGTTCAAATGAGTTGAGAAATACAGTAATTACACCTAATAACACATGACATTTTTGCACAAACTTAATTGTAACAATAAAAATCGATTCTACTTGTCTTCGTTTTCACAAACACCAGAAAAACTTTTTGGTGCATTTTACTAGTTTCTAAATACATTTAAAATGTATTGGAAACCATTTAGATAACATGGTAGAAGTGCAAATGGACAGTGTGTGTTAATGTTGAATGTGAAAAGTCTGGTAGATTTGACACCTTGTGGTGCAGAGCCTGGCTGAGGGACGATGGCCTGGCTGAGGGGCGAAGCCTGGCTGAGGGGCGAAGCCTGGCTGAGGAGCCCGTAGGCCGAGTCAGGGCCTCGTGGCTGAGCAGACACGTACTGGACCTGTGAAGAGATGTGCTCAAATGATTTATAACACTCTAAGCTTTAACACATCTCCTTCCTCATCGAAGACGAGGTTCAATCCCTTCCTCTCTTCCTACTTTGTCTCCTACTTTGTCTCCTCCCATTCTATCTCCCGATCTGTTTCCTAGCTGTCTATAATAAAGCATCAACAAACACGAACAAGGAGTGGAATTTCCTTGTTTTTAAGGTAAAAGAAGAACGACAACAACAAGGTACTGGACCTGGGCTGGGCTCCGGATCGGCTGCTGGGCAAACTGCTGGGGGTCCTGGGGGCTGGGCGCGGGTTGGGCAGACCTCACCTGGGGGAAAGAAGATGATGTCAGTGGTCACAGAGACACTGGGTCTGTCTCAAATAGCAAATAACGCTAGCAGATACCCATAGACTTACAAGTCATTGTGCTAACGCTAGCAGACACCTATAGACTTCCAGTCATTGTGCAAACGCTAGCAGATACCCATAGACTTCCAGTCATTGTGCTAACGCTAGCAGACACCTATAGACTTCCAGTCATTGTGCTAACGCTAGCAGATACCCATAGACTTCCAGTCGTTGTGCTAATGCTAGCAGACACCTATAGACTTCCAGTCATTGTGCTAACGCTAGCAGACACCTATAGACTTCCAGTCATTGTGCTAACGCTAGCAGATACCCATAGACTTCTAGTCATTGTGCTAACGCTAGCAGACACCTATAGACTTCCAGTCATTGTGCTAACGCTAGCAGATACCCATAGACTTCTAGTCATTGTGCTAACGCTAGCAGACACCTATAGACTTCCAGTCATTGTGCTAATGCTAGCAGATAAGCATAGACTCCCAGTCGAGCATAGGCTCAGAAACTACCTCTAACTTCCTTAATACTGGACACAGAGACATACAAAATGGTATCCACAGTTCATCTGACTCTGGGGAAGTAGATAAAGGACATCATTGTCAAAATCCTGATGTATCCCTTTCAGTGCAGTTCCTTGCTCAAGGGCACAACAACAGGATATGGGTACCAGCCAGGATTTGTGTACCTGTACATTGAAGGTGGGCTGGCTGGGGGTGGAGGCTGTGGCGTAAGTAGCTGGGACTGGCTGTGGGCACCGTATGGAACTGAGGCCTGGCCACTGGGAGGCAGAGGACGGGGAGTGCTCCGCCTGGGAACGGGGCAGTGTTCCACCTGGGGCCCCGGACTTCTTGAGTGGCCGTCAGAGGAGGCTGAGTCGGGATGACCATACGCTTGTAGCCGGTGACCGGAGCATTGGGACTGGTCACAGACGGAAGAGTTTCAGAGTTCTGTAAAACAGAACGATAATAGTAGAGTTTTGAATCCTCTGCAGAACACAAGAGTCTCTGTTTATCAACAAAAACAGATTTTAAAATCACTGTCTTGTCTCTCTCTTCAGTCACAAATGAAGTTCCTGCAAGGAAACATTTAAGTTATTCTTCCTATCTAATCAAATCTTTTGATCTTAAGAACTCAGAGAGCACAGATTATCTAGCTTTTAGGTACTGAAGACGTGTTCTGCATATAGCAGTGATGTGATGAAGCTCTGTTAAAAGGCTATAGGGAGGAGCAGCGCCTGGCAGCACTAAAATACACTATGAACTGCCCTGCCTGCTTCCTTCAAATGCATCTCCAGGTATGTGTCTCAAATTGCACCCTATTCCTTATAGAGTGCACTACTATAGACCAGGGTCCATAGGGGTAGTGCACTATTATAGACCAGGGTCCATAGGGGTAGTGTACTACTATAGACCAGGGCAGTGTACTACTATAGACCAGGGTAGTGCACTACTATAGACCAGGGTAGTGCACTACTATAGACCAGGGTAGTGCACTACTGTAGACGAGGGTAGTGCACTACTGTAGACCAGGGTAGTGTACTACGATAGACCAGGGTAGTGCACTACTATAGACCAGGGTCCATAGGGGTAGTGTACTAATATAGACCAGGGCAGTGTACTACTATAGACCAGGGTAGTGCACTACTATAGACCAGGGTAGTGCACTACTATAGACCAGGGTAGTGCACTACTATAGACCAGGGTAGGGCACTACTATAGACCAGGGTAGTGCACTACCATCGATGAGGGTAGTGCACTACTATAGACCAGGGTTGTGTACTACTATAGACCAGGGTAGTGTACTACTATAGACCAGGGTAGTGCACTACTATAGACCAGGGTAGTGCACTACTATAGACGAGGGTAGTGCACTACTGTAGACCAGGGTTGTGTACTACTGTAGACCAGGGTTGTGTACTACTATAGACGAGGGTAGTGCACTACTATAGACCAGGGTAGTGTACTACGATAGACCAGGGTAGTGCACTACTATAGACCAGGGTAGTGCACTACTATAGACCAGGGTAGTGCACTACTATAGATGAGGGTAGTGCACTACTGTAGACCAGGGTTGTGTACTACTATAGACCAGGGTAGTGTACTACTATAGACCAGGTAGTGCACTACTATAGACCAGGGTAGTGCACTACTGTAGACGAGGGGTAGCGCACTACTGTAAGGGCAGGGTAGTGCACTACTCTAGACCAGGGTAGGGCACTACTATAGACCAGGGTAGTGCACTACCATAGATGAGGGTAGTGCACTACTGTAGACCAGGGTTGTGTACTACTATAGACCAGGGTAGTGCACTACTATAGACCAGGGTAGTGCACTACTATAGACGAGGGTAGTGCACTACTGTAGACCAGGGTTGTGTACTACTATAGACCAGGGTTGTGTACTACTATAGACGAGGGTAGTGCACTACTGTAGACCAGGGTTGTGTACTACTATAGACGAGGGTAGTGCACTACTATAGACCAGGGTAGTGTACTACGATAGACCAGGGTAGTGCACTACACTACTATAGACCAGGGTAGTGCACTACTATAGACCAGGGTAGTGCACTACTATAGATGAGGGTAGTGCACTACTGTAGACCAGGGTTGTGTACTACTATAGACCAGGGTAGTGTACTACTATAGACCAGGGTAGTGCACTACTATAGACCAGGGTAGTACACTACTATAGACGAGGGTAGTGCACTACTGTAGACCAGGGTTGTGTACTACTATAGACCAGGGTTGTGTACTACTATAGATGAGGGTAGTGCACTACTGTAGACCAGGGTTGTGTACTACTATAGACCAGGGTAGTGTACTACTATAGACCAGGGTAGTGCACTACTATAGACCAGGGTAGTGCACTACTATAGACGAGGGTAGTGCACTACTGTAGACCAGGGTTGTGTACTACTATAGACCAGGGTTGTGTACTACTATAGACGAGGGTAGTGCACTACTGTAGACCAGGGTTGTGTACTACTATAGACGAGGGTAGTGCACTACTGTAGACCAGGGTTGTGTACTACTATAGACCAGGGTAGTGCACTACTATAGACCAGGGTAGCGCACTACTATAGACGAGGGTAGTGCACTACTGTAGACCAGGGTTGTGTACTACTATAGACCAGGGTTGGGTACTACTATAGACCAGGGTAGTACTATAGACCAGGTCAGGGCACTACTATAGACCAGGGTCCATAGGGTAGTGTACTACTATAGACAAGGGTCCATATGGGTAGTGTACTACTATAGACCAGGGTAGTGCACTATTGTAGACCAGGGTAGTGCACTACTATAGACCAGGGTTGTGTACTACTATAGACCAGGGTAGTGCACTACTATAGACCAGGGTTGTGTACTACTATAGACCAGGGTAGTGCACTACTATAGACCAGGGTAGTGCACTACTATAGACGAGGGTAGTGCACTACTGTAGACCAGGGTTGTGTACTACTATAGACCAGGGTTGTGTACTACTATAGACCAGGGTAGTACTATAGACCAGGTCAGGGCACTACTATAGATCAGGGCCCATAGGGTAGTGTACTACTATAGACAATGGTCCATAGGCGTAGTGCACTACTATAGACCAGGGTAGTGTACTAATATAGAACAGGGTAGTGTACTACTATAGACCGGGGCCCATAGGGGTAGTGCACTACTACAGACCAGGGCCCATAGGGGTAGTGCACTACTATAGACCAGGGTAGTGCACTACTATAGACCAGGGCCCATAGGGTAGTGCACTACCATAGACCAGGGTCCATAGGGGTAGTGCACTACTATAGACCAGGGTTGTGTACTACTATAGACCAGGGTAGTGCACTACTATAGATGAGGGTAGTGCACTACTGTAGACCAGGGTTGTGTACTACTATAGACCAGGGTAGTGCACTACTATAGACCAGGGTTGTGTACTACTATAGACCAGGGTAGTGCACTACTATAGACCAGGGTTGTGTACTACTATAGACGAGGGTAGTGCACTACTGTAGACCAGGGTTGTGTACTACTATAGACCAGGGTTGTGTACTACTATAGACCAGGGTAGTACTATAGATCAGGTCAGGGCACTACTATAGACCAGGGCCCATAGGGTAGTGTACTACTATAGACAAGGGTCCATAGGCGTAGTGCACTACTATAGACCAGGGTAGTGTACTAATATAGAACAGGGTAGTGAAATACTATAGACCGGGGCTCATAGGGGTAGTGTACTACTATAGACAAGGGTCCATAGGCGTAGTGCACTACTATAGACCAGGGTAGTGTACTAATATAGAACAGGGTAGTGTACTACTATAGACCGGGGCCCATAGGGGTAGTGCACTACTATAGACCAGGGACCATAGGGGTAGTGCACTCCTATAGACCAGGGTAGTGCACTACTATAGACCAGGGCCCATAGGGGTAGTGCACTCCTATAGACCAGGGTAGTGCACTACTATAGACCAGGGTAGTGCACTACTATAGACCAGGGCCCATAGGGTAGTGCACTACCATAGACCAGGGTCCATAGGGGTAGTGCACTACTATAGACCAGGGTAGTGTACTAATATTGCACTACTTTAACCCTTAAACTAGGGTTAATACTGTCCTGGTCCCATCCCTCCATCCATAAACCAGGGTTAATAATGTCCTGGTCCCATCCCTCCATCCATAAACCAGGGTTAATACTGTCCTGGTCCCATCCCTCCATCCATAAACCAGGGTTAATACTGTCCTGGTCCCATCACTCCATCCATAAACCAGGGTTAATACTGTCCTGGTCCCATCCCTCCATCCCTCCATCCATAAACCAGGGTTAATACTGTCCTGGTCCCATCCCTCCATCCCTCCATCCATAAACCAGGGTTAATAATGTCCTGGTCCCATCCCTCCATCCATAAACCAGGGTTAATACTGTCCTGGTCCCATCCCTCCATCCCTCCATCCATAAACCAGGGTTAATACTGTCCTGGTCCCATCCCTCCATCCATAAACCAGGGTTAATACTGTCCTGGTCCCATCCCTCCATCCCTCCATCCATAAACCAGGGTTAATAATGTCCTGGTCCCATCCCTCCATCCATAAACCAGGGTTAATACTGTCATGGTCCCATCCCTCCATCCATAAACCAGGGTTAATACTGTCCTGGTCCCATCCCTCCATCCATAAACCAGGGTTAATACTGTCCTGGTCCCATCCCTCCATCCCTCCATCCATAAACTAGGGTTAATACTGTCCTGGTCCCATCCCTCCATCCATAAACCAGGGTTAATAATGTCCTGGTCCCATCCCTCCATCCCTCCATCCATAAACCAGGGTTAATAATGTCCTGGTCCCATCCCTCCATCCATAAACCAGGGTTAATACTGTCCTGGTCCCATCCCCCCATCCATAAACCAGGGTTAATACTGTCATGGTCCCATCCCTCCATCCATAAACCAGGGTTAATAATGTCCTGGTCCCATCCCTCCATCCATAAACCAGGGTTAATACTGTCCTGGTCCCATCCCTCCATCCTTCCATCCATAAACCAGGGTTAATAATGTCCTGGTCCCATCCCTCCATCCATAAACCAGGGTTAATACTGTCATGGTCCCATCCCTCCATCCATAAACCAGGGTTAATACTGTCCTGGTCCCATCCCTCCATCCATAAACCAGGGTTAATACTGTCCTGGTCCCATCCCTCCATCCCTCCATCCATAAACCAGGGTTAATAATGTCCTGGTCCCATCCCTCCATCCATAAACCAGGGTTAATAATGTCCTGGTCCCATCCCTCCATCCATAAACCAGGGTTAATACTGTCCTGGTCCCATCCCTCCATCCATAAACCAGGGTTAATACTGTCCTGGTCCCATCCCTCCATCCATAAACCAGGGTTAATAATGTCCTGGTCCCATCCCTCCATCCATAAACCAGGGTTAATAATGTCCTGGTCCCATCCCTCCATCCATAAACCAGGGTTAATAATGTCCTGGTCCCATCCCTCCATCCATAAACCAGGGTTAATACTGTCATGGTCCCATCCCTCCATCCATAAACCAGGGTTAATACTGTCCTGGTCCCATCCCTCCATCCATAAACCAGGGTTAATAATGTCCTGGTCCCATCCCTCCATCCATAAACCAGGGTTAATAATGTCCTGGTCCCATCCCTCCATCCATAAACCAGGGTTAATACTGTCCTGGTCCCATAAATTTCAACATACCAATTAGGATCTGGCTAAAAATACTTGAATCAGTCATAGAGCCCATTGCCCATTATGGTTGTGAGGTCTAGGGTCCGCTCACCAACCAAGATTTCACAAAATAGGACAAACACCAAATTCAGATTGCGGGATTCTGCAAAAAATATCCTCCGTGTACAACGTAGAAACCCAAATAATGCATGTAGAGCAGAATTAGGCCGATACCCGCTAATTATCAAAATCCAGAAAAGAGCCGTTAAATTCTACAACCACCTAAAAGGAAGAGATTCCCAAACCTTCCATAACAAAACCATCACCTACAGAGAGATGAACCTGGAGAAGAGTCCCCTAGGCAAGCTGGTCCTGGGGCTCTGTTCACAAACACAAACACACCCCACAGAGCCCCAGGACAGCAGCACAATTAGACCCAAACAAATCATGAGAAATCAAAAAGAAAATTACTTGACACATTGGAAAGAATTAACAAAAAAACTGAGCGAAGTAGAATGTTATTTGGCCCTACACAGAGAGTACACAGCGGCAGAATACCTGACAACTGTGACTGACCCAAACTTAAGGAAAGCTTTGACTATGTACAGACTCAGTGAGCATAGCCTTGCTATTGAGAAAGGCCGCCATAGGCAGACATGGCTCTCAAGAGAAGACAGGCTATGTGCACACTGCCCACAAAAGGAGGTGGAAACTGAGCTGCACTTCCTAACCTCCTGCCCAATCTATGACCATATTAGAGAGACATATTTCCCTCAGATTACACAGATCGAAAAAGAATTCAAAAACAAATCCAATTTTGATAAACTCCCATATCTACTGGGTGAAATTCCACAGTGTGCCATCACAGCAGAGAGATGTGTGACCTGTTGCCACAAGAAAATGGCAACCAGTGAAGAACAAACACCATTGTAAACACAACCCATATTCATGCTTATTTATTTTCCCTTGTGTACCCTTAACCATTTGTACATTGTTACAACACTGTGTAAATATATATATAATATGACATTTGTAATGTCTTTATTGTTTTGAAACTTCTGAGTGTGTAATGTTTACTGCTAATTTGGATTGTTTATATTATCTACCTCACTTGCTTTGACAATGTTAACACGTTTCCCATGCCAATAAAGCCCCTTGAATTGAATTGAGAGAGAGGGAGAGAGGGAGAGAGAGAGAGACAGAGAGAGAGAGAGAGAGAGACAGAGAGACAGTTGGGAGATAGGGAGAGCGAGAGAGAGAGAGAGAGAGAGAGAGAGAGAGAGACAGTTGGGAGATAGGAGAGAGAGAGAGAGAGAGAGAGAGAGAGAGAGAGAGAGAGAGAGACAGAGAGAGAGAGAGAGACAGAGAGAGAGAGGTAGACAGAGGGAGAGAGGGAGAGAGAGAGAGACAGAGAGAGAGAGAGACAGAGAGACAGTTGGGAGATAGGGAGAGCGAGAGAGAGAGAGAGAGAGAGAGAGAGAGAGAGAGAGTTGGGAGAGAGTTGGGAGAGAGGATAGAGAAGAGAGAGAGGGAGAGAGAGGATAGAGGAGAGAGAGAGGATAGAGGAGAGAGAGAGGATAGAGAGGGGAGAGAGCAAGAGAGAGGATAGAGGAGAGAGAGAGGGGAGAGAGATATAGAGAGAGCGAGAGAGAGAGAGAGAGAGAGAGAGAGAGAGAGAGAGTTGGAGAGAGGATGGCGAGAGGGAGAGACAGAGAGAGAGATGAGAGGAGAGAGAGAGGGGGGAGAGAGAGAGGGGAGAGAGATATATAGAGAGAGATTTGGGAGAGAGATAGTGAGAGAGCGAGAGAGAGTTGGGAGAGAGGATAGAGAAGAGAGAGAGGGAGAGAGAGGATAGAGGAGAGAGAGAGGATAGAGGAGAGAGAGAGGATAGAGAGGGGAGAGAGCGAGAGAGAGGATAGAGGAGAGAGAGAGGGGAGAGAGATATATATATAGAGAGAGAGAGAGTTGGGAGAGAGGATAGCGAGAGAGGGAGAGACAGAGATAGAGAGGATAGAGGAGAGAGAGAGGGGAGAGATATATATATATAGAGAGAGAGAGAGATTTGGGAGAGAGGATAGCGAGAGAGCGAGAGAGAATTGGGAGAAAGGATAGAGAAGAGAGGGAGTTGGGAGAGAGAGAGAGAGGAGTGAGAGAGAGAGAGGATAGAGGGGAGAGAGAGAGAGAGAGAGGGAGAGAGAGAGAGAGGGGATAGAGGAGAGAGAGAGAGAGAGAGAGAGAGAGAGAGAGAGAGAGAGAGAGTTGGGAGAGAGGATAGAGGAGAGAGAGAGAGAGAGAGAGAGAGAGAGAGAGAGAGAGAGAGAGGATAGAGGGGAGAGAGAGAGAGAGAGAGTTGGGAGAGAGGATAAAGGAAGGAAAGAAGGGAGAGAGAGAGTTGGGATCAGTCATAGAGCACATTGCCCTTTACGGTTGTGAGGTATGGGGTCCGCTCACCAACCAAGACTTCACAAAATGGGACAAACACAACATTGAGACTCTGCACGCAGAATTCTGCAAAAAGATCCTCCATGTACAACGTAGAACACCAAATAATGCATGCAGAGCAGAATTAGGCCGATACCCACTAATTATCAAAATCCAGAAAAGAGCTGTTAAATTCTACAACCACCTAAAAGGAAGCAATTCCTAAACCTTCCATAACAAAGCCATCACCTACAGAGAGATGAACCTGGAGAAGAGTCCCCTAAGCAAGCTGGTCCTGGGGCTCTGTTCACAAACACAAACACACCCCACAGAGCCCCAGGACAGCAGCACAATTAGACCCAATCAAATCATGAGAAAACAAAAAGATAATTACTTGACATTGGAAGGATTTAACAAAGAAACAGAGTATTTGGTCCTAAACAGAGAGTACACAGCGGCAGAATACCTGACCACTGTGACTGACCCAAATTTAAGGAAAGCTTTGACTATGTACAGACTTTGTGAGCATAGCCTTGCTATTGAGAGAGGAGAGATAGAGGAGAGAGGAGAGAGGAGAGAGAGAGAGAGTTGGGTGAGAGAGGATAGAGGAGAGAGAGATAGAGGATAGAAGAGAGAGAGAGAGAGAGAGAGAGTTGGGAGAGAGGATAGAGAAGAGAAAGAGGATAGAGAAGAGAGAGAGGGAGAGAGAGAGGATAGAGGATAGAGGAGAGAGAGAGAGAGTTGGGAGAGAGGATGGAGGAGAGAGGAGAGAGAAAGGATAGAGGAGAGAGAAGAGAGAGAGGGAGAGAGAGAGGATAGAGGAGAGAGAGAGAGAGAGAGAGAGAGAGATAGGAGAGAGAGAGAGAGAGAGAGAGAGAGAGAGAGAGAGAGAGAGAGAGAGAGAGAGAGTAGAGCTCTGCTACCTGACTGAACCCAAAGGGACCTGACATTATACATCTGGTTAGGGCCGGCTAGAAATGATTTTTTCATCAATAACTAGAGTACGGATAAGGATCGGATATCACTAAATTGATCATCAACATTTTGAAGCTGAACCATTTGCTTGTGCTCTGCACAGTACCTATCATTTAGTGTTTCGATCTCATCAAAATATAAAATCAGAACATTGTCCGAGTTCACAGGGGAGATTGCTTCACCAAAAATAACAACGTTCACTGAGTTTTGTCGGAGTTTAGAGTGAAGAAAAACTGCTCGGCTCTCGGAGGCGTTGCTATGGATACAGTACCTACACAAGCCGTGCCACGCACAGAGCGCATGTAGCGTGAGCAGAGCAGGGAACGAGGGACAGACAGAGAGGAGCAGCTAACGGAGGAAGTTATTTCTGATTTAGGGTTCAGGTAGGGCCTTCAATTTGACAGAAGCAATCAGTCCTGGGTATTGTGGTTTGATCCTCACGGGCATGGGTAGGGCTTAAAATACCTGCCTGTGTAGGGTTCCAAGAGAAAGGGAGGAGGGGGAGAAAGGGAGGGAGGGAGAGAGAAAGGAGGGAGGAGGAGAGAGAAAGGGGGGGGAGGGGGAGAGAGAAAGGGAGGGAGGGGAGAGAGAAAGGGAGAGTGGGGAGAGAGAGAAAAGGGAGGGAGGGGAAGGAGGGGGGAAAGGGAGGGAGGGGAAGGGAGGGGGGAGAAAGGGAGGGAGGGGGAGAGAGAAAGGGAGGGAGGGGAAGAGAGAAAGGAGGGAGGGGGAGAGAGAAAGGGAGGGAGGGGAGAGAGAAAGGGAGGGAGGGGGAGAGAGAAAGGGAGGGAGGGAGAGAGAAAGGGAGAGTGGGGGAGAGAGAAAAGGAGGGAGGGGAAGGGGGAGGGGGGAAAGGGAGGGAGGGGGAGAAAGGGAGGAGGGGGAGAGAGAAAGGGAGGGAGGGGGAGATAGAAAGGGAGGGAGGGGGAGAGAGAAAGGGAGGGAGGGGAAGAGAGAAAGGGAGGGGGGAGAGAGAAAGGGAGGGGTTTCACTTGTTGACAGCTCTGCACAGTCTTAGGTGTGTCCAGACGTTTGACTTGTTGACAGCTCTGCACAGTCTTAGGTGTGTCCAGACGTTTGACTTGTTGACAGCTCTGCACAGTCTTAGGTGTGTCCAGACGTTTGACTTGTTGACAGCTCTGCACAGTCTTAGGTGTGTCCAGACGTTTGACTTGTTGACAGCTCTGCACAGTCTTAGGTGTGTCCAGACGTTTGACTTGATGACAGCTCTGCACAGTCTTAGGTGTGTCAGACGTTTGACTTGTTGACAGCTCTGCACAGTCTTAGGTGTGTCAGACGTTTGACTTGTTGACAGCTCTGCACAGTCTTAGAGTGTGTCAGACGTTTGACTTGTTGACAGCTCTGCACAGTCTTAGGTGTGTCCAGACGTTTGACTTGATGACAGCTCTGCACAGTCTTAGGTGTGTCCAGACGTTTGACTTGTTGACAGCTCTGCACACCTAAGACTGTGCAGAGCTGTCAACAAGTCAAACGTCTGGACACACCTAAGACTGTGCAGAGCTGTCAACAAGTCAAACGTCTGGACACACCTAAGACTGTGCAGAGCTGTCAACAAGTCAAACGTCCTGACACACCTAAGACTGTGCAGCTGTCAAACAAGTCAAACTGTTTGACACACCTAAGACTGTGCAGAGCTGTCAACAAGTCAAACGTCTGGACACACCTAAGACTGTGCAGAGCTGTCAACAAGTCAAACGTCTGGACACACCTAAGACTGTGCAGAGATGTCAACAAGTCAAAGGGAAGAATCTCAAATATATTCTAGCTTGTTTAGTTGATTTGTTTACCACTTGTTTGGTTACGACATGAGTCCATATGTGTTATTTCATAGTTTTGATGTCTTCACTATTATTATCTACAGTGTAGAAACTAGTGA
>NW_027037629.1:0-21030 GCF_034236695.1 Oncorhynchus nerka | reverse complement strand
CAGCAGCTTGGTACCACCCTGCCAGGCTCTGTAACAGCAGCTTGGTACCACCCTGCCAGGCTCTGTAACATGTATCTGACTAGGTGGTGACTCTCTCTCTCAGCTGCATGTGTCTGACTAGGTGGTGACTCTCTCTCAGCAGCATGTGTCTGACTAGGTGGTGACTCTCTCTCAGCAGCATGTGTCTGACTAGGTGGTGACTCTCTCTCAGCAGCATGTGTCTGACTAGGTGGTGACTCTCTCAGCATGTATCTGACTAGGTGGTGACTCTCTCAGCAGCATGTGTCTGACTAGGTGGTGACTCTCTCAGCAGCATGTGTCTGACTAGGTGGTGACTCTCTCTCAGCATGTGTCTGACTAGGTGGTGACTCTCTCAGCAGCATGTGTCTGACTAGGTGGTGACTCTCTCTCAGCAGCATGTGTCTGACTAGGTGGTGACTCTCTCAGCAGCATGTCTGAATAGGTGGTGTCTCTCTCAGCAGCATGTGTCTGACTAGGTGGTGACTCTCTCTCAGCATGTGTCTGACTAGGTGGTGACTCTCTCTCTCAGCATGTGTCTGACTAGGTGGTGACTCTCTCTCAGCAGCATGTGTCTGACTAGGTGGTGACTCTCTCTCAGCAGCATGTGTCTGACTAGGTGGTGACTCTCTCTCAGCAGCATGTGTCTGACTAGGTGGTGACTCTCTCAGCAGCATGTGTCTGACTAGGTGGTGACTCTCTCTCAGCAGCATGTGTCTGACTAGGTGGTGACTCTCTCAGCATGTGTCTGACTAGGTGGTGACTCTCTCTCAGCAGCATGTGTCTGACTAGGTGGTGACTCTCTCTCAGCAGCATGTCTGACTAGGTGGTGACTCTCTCTCAGCAGCATGTGTCTGACTAGGTGGTGACTCTCTCTCAGCAGCATGTGTCTGACTAGGTGGTGACTCTCTCAGCAGCATGTGTCTGACTAGGTGGTGACTCTCTCTCAGCAGCATGTGTCTGACTAGGTGGTGACTCTCTCTCTCAGCAGCATGTGTCTGACTAGGTCGTGACTCTCTCTCTCAGCAGCATGTGTCTGACTAGGTCGTGACTCTCTCTCTCAGCAGCATGTGTCTGACTAGGTGGTGACTCTCTCTCAGCAGCATGTGTCTGACTAGGTGGTGACTCTCTCAGCAGCATGTGTCTGACTAGGTGGTGACTCTCTCTCAGCAGCATGTGTCTGACTAGGTGGTGACTCTCTCTCAGCAGCATGTGTCTGACTAGGTGGTGACTCTCTCTCAGCAGCATGTGTCTGACTAGGTGGTGACTCTCTCAGCAGCATGTGTCTGACTAGGTGGTGACTCTCTCTCAGCATGTATCTGACTAGGTGGTGACTCTATCTCAGCATGTATCTGACTAGGTGGTGACTCTCTCAGCAGCATGTGTCTGACTAGGTGGTGACTCTCTCAGCAGCATGTGTCTGACTAGGTGGTGACTCTCTCTCAGCATGTATCTGACTAGGTGGTGACTCTCTCTCAGCATGTATCTGACTAGGTGGTGACTCTCTCTCAGCATGTATCTGACTAGGTGGTGACTCTCTCTCAGCATGTGTCTGACTAGGTGGTGACTCTCTCAGCATGTGTCTGACTAGGTGGTGACTCTCTCAGCAGCATGTGTCTGACTAGGTGGTGACTCTCTCAGCAGCATGTGTCTGACTAGGTCGTGACTCTCTCTCTCAGCAGCATGTGTCTGACTAGGTCGTGACTCTCTCTCTCAGCAGCATGTGTCTGACTAGGTCGTGACTCTCTCTCTCAGCAGCATGTGTCTGACTAGGTGGTGACTCTCTCTCAGCAGCATGTGTCTGACTAGGTGGTGACTCTCTCAGCTGCATGTGTCTGACTAGGTGGTGACTCTCTCTCAGCAGCATGTGTCTGACTAGGTGGTGACTCTCTCAGCAGCATGTGTCTGACTAGGTGGTGACTCTCTCTCAGCAGCATCTGTCTGACTAGGTGGTGACTCTCTCTCAGCAGGTTAGTTTTAACTAGCCCTAGTCCCCTCTCTCAGCAGCAGGTTATTTTTAACTAGCCCTAGTCCTCTTTCAGCAGGTTAGCCTTAACTAGCCCTAGTCCTCTCTCAGCAGGTTAATCTTAACTAGCCCTAGTCCTCTCTCAGCAGGTTAGCCTTAGCTAGCCCTAGTCCTCTCTCAGCAGGTTAATCTTAACTAGCCCTAGTCCTCTCTCAGCAGGTTAGCCTTAACTAGCCCTAGTCCTCTCTCAGCAGGTTAATCTTAACTAGCCCTAGTCCTCTCTCAGCAGGTTAGTCTTAACTAGCCCTAGTCCTCTCTCAGCAGGTTAATCTTAACTAGCCCTAGTCCTCTCTCAGCAGGTTTGTTTTAACTAGCCCTAGTCCTCTCTCAGCAGGTTAGCCTTAACTAGCCCTAGACCTCTCTCAGCAGGTTAGTCTTAACTAGCCCTAGTCCTCTCTCAGCAGGTTAGCCTTAACTAGCCCTAGTCCTCTCTCAGCAGGTTAATCTTAACTAGCCCTAGTCCTCTCTCAGCATGTTAGTCTTAGCTAGCCCTAGTCCTCTCTCAGCAGGTTAGTCTTAACTAGCCCTAGTCCTCTCTCAGCAGCTGGTTAGTCTTAACTAGCCTTAGTCCCCTCTCTCAGCAGCAGGTTAGTCTTAGCTAGCCTTAGTCCCCTCTCTCAGCAGCAGGTTAGTTTTAACTAGCCCTAGTCCTCTCTCAGCAGCTGGTTAGTCTTAACTAGCCCTAGTCCTCTCTCAGCAGCTGGTTAGTCTTAGCTAGCCTTAGTCCCCTCTCTCAGCAGCATGTTAGTCTTAGCTAGCCTTAGTCCTCTCTCTCAGCAGCTGGTTAGTCTTAGCTAGCCTTAGTCCCCTCTCTCAGCAGCTGGTTAGTCTTAACTAGCCCTAGTCCTCTCTCAGCAGCTGGTTAGTCTTAGCTAGCCTTAGTCCCCTCTCTCAGCAGCTGGTTAGTCTTAGCTAGCCTTAGTCCCCTCTCTCAGCAGCATGTTAGTCTTAGCTAGCCTTAGTCCTCTCTGTTGGCTAGTTAGTCTTAACTGGCCCTAGTCCTCTCTCAGCGGCTGGATTTAGTCTTAGCCCCAGCCTTAGTCCCCTCTCAGCAGCTGGTTGTTACTTAACTAGCCTAATAGTCTCTCTCAGCAGCATGTTAGTCTTAACTGGCCTAGTCCTCTCTCAGCAGGTTGGCGCCAACTGGCCCCTAGTCCTCTCTCAGCAGGTTGGTCTTAGCTAGCCCTAGTCCTCTCTCAGCAGGTTAGTCTTAACTAGCCCTAGTCCTGTCTCAGCATGTTAGTCTTAGCTAGCCCTAGTCCTCTCTCAGCAGGTTAGTCTTAACTAGCCCTAGCCCTCTCTCAGCAGCTGGTTAGTCTTAACTAGCCTTAGTCCCCTCTCTCAGCAGCAGGTTAGTCTTAGCTAGCCTTAGTCCCCTCTCTCAGCAGCAGGTTCGTTTTAACTAGCCCTAGTCCTCTCTCAGCAGCTGGTTAGTCTTAACTAGCCCTAGTCCTCTCTCAGCAGCTGGTTAGTCTTAACTAGCCCTAGTCCTCTCTCAGCAGCTGGTTAGTCTTAACTAGCCCTAGTCCTCTCTCAGCAGCTGGTTAGTCTTAGCTAGCCTTAGTCCCCTCTCTCAGCAGCATGTTAGTCTTAGCTAGCCTTAGTCCTCTCTCTCAGCAGCTGGTTAGTCTTAGCTAGCCTTGTCCCCTCTCTCAGCAGCATGTTAGTCTTAGCTAGCCTTAGTCCTCTCTCTCAGCAGCATGTTAGTCTTAGCTAGCCTAGTCCTCTCTCAGCAGGTTAGTCTTAACTAGCCCTAATCCCCTCTCTCTCAGCATGTTAGCCTTAGCTAGCCTTAGTTCTCTCTCTCAGCAGGTTAGTCTTAGCTAGCCTTAGTCCTCTCTCTCAGCAGCATGTTAGCCTTAACTAGCCCTAGTCCTCTCTCAGCAGGTTAGCCTTAACTAGCCTAATCCTCTCCAGCAGGTTAGCCTTAACTAGCCTTAGTTCTCTCTCAGCAGGTTAATCTTAACTAGCCCTAGTCCTCTCTCAGGTTAGCAGGTTAGCCTTAACTAGCCCTAGTCCTCTTCTCAGCAGGTTAGCCTTAACTAGCCCTAGTCCTCTCTCAGCAGGGTTAGCCTTAACTAGCCCTAGTCCTCTCTCAGCAGGTTAGTCTTAGCTAGCCCTAGTCCTCTCTCAGCAGCTGGTTAGTCTTAACCTAGCCCTTAGTCCTCTCTCAGCAGCATGTTAGTCTTAGCTAGCCCCAGTCCCCTCTCTCAGCAGCATGTTAGTCTTAGCTAGCCCTAGTCCTCTCTCAGCAGCATGTTAGTCTTAGCTAGCCCTAGTCCCCTCTCTCAGCAGCATGTTAGTCTTAGCTAGCCCTAGTCCTCTCTCAGCAGCATGTTAGTCTTAACTAGCCCCTAGTCCTCTCTCAGCAGCATGTTAGTCTTAGCTAGCCCTAGTCCCCTCTCTCAGCAGCATGTTAGTCTTAGCTAGCCTTAGTCCTCTCAGCAGCATGTTAGTCTTAGCTAGCCCTAGTCCCTCTCTCAGCAGCATGTTAGTCTTAACTAGCCCTAGTCCTCTCTCAGCAGCTGGTTAGTCTTAGCTAGCCCTAGTCCCCTCTCTCAGCAGCATGTTAGTCTTAGCTAGCCCTAGTCCTCTCTCAGAAGCAGGTTAGTTTTAACCAGCCCTAGTTCTCTCTCAGCAGGTTAGTCTTAACTAGCCTAGTCCTCTCTCAGCAGGTTAGTCTTAACTAGCCCTAGTTCTCTCTCAGCAGGTTAGTCTTAGCTAGCCCCTAGTCCCCTATCTCTTATAGTTCATCATTACTAGAAATACATGGTTGCATCACTGCCTACTATGGCAACTGCTCGGCCTCTGACCACAAGGCACTACAGAGGGAAGTGCATACGGCCCAGCACATCAGTTCAAACAATACCAAATCAATAGGGTAGGGTATATGTCATTCATTAAAAGCCCCAACAATGTATATACCAATCACAGTTTGCCCCTTTTATTCACTGTTTTCGTTCTTGTATTTAGCTACCCACCTAGCTGCCGACAATGCTTTTTTACATTTTAATTTTAGCCCTTTTTCTCCCCAATTTCGTGGTATCCAATTGTTGTTAGTAGCTACTATCTTGTCTCATCGCTACAACTCCCGTACGGGCTCGGGAGAGACGAAGGTTGAAAGTCATGCGTCCTCCGATACACAACCCAGCCAAGCTGCACTGCTTTTTAACACAGCGCGCATCCAACCGGAAGCCAGCCGCACCAATGTCGGAGGAAACACCGTGCACCTGGCGACCTTGGTTAGCGCGCTTTTCGCCCGACCCGCCACAGGAGTCGCTGGTCCCTACCGACCAAACCCTCCCTAACCCGGTCAAGTCTCTGATGGCACAGCTGGCGCTGCAGTGGTTAACCACTGCGCCACCCGGGAGGCCCAATGCTTTGTTGTTGATGTGTTTTGTTTTGTCTCAGGGGAGAAAGTCAACTATGAGCGCTTTAAGAACTGGCTCCTACAGAACAGGAGGCGTTCGCCTTCTCCCGTTGGCTGCTCTCCGGAGCGTGTGTCACCCTCACAGACGACAGCGACACGCCCACCTTCTACCAGACTCTGGCCGGAGTCACACACACTGTGAGTGACCCCTGACGCCCTACGCTGATCCCTGACGCCCTACCCTAATCCCTGACGCCCTACCCTGACACCCTACCCTAATCCCTGACGCCCTACCCTGACGCCCTACGCTGATCCCTGACGCCCCTCACGCTGATCCCTGACGCCCTACGCTGACGCCCTCGCTGATCCCTGACGCCCTACCCTGATCCCTGACGCCCTACCTGACCTGATCCCTGACACCCTACGCTGATCCTGACCCTAATCCCCTGACGCCCTACCCTGATCCCTGACACCTACGCTGATCCCTGACACCTACCCTAATCCCTGACGCCCTACCCTGATCCTCTGACGCCCTACGCTGATCCCTGACGCCCTACCCTGATCCCTGACGCCCTGATCCCCTCGCTGATCCCTGACGCCCTACCCTGATCCCTGACGCCCTACCCTGACGCCCTACGCTGATCCCTGACGCCCTACCCTGATCCCTACGCTGATCCCTGACGCCCTGCCCTGATCCCTGACTACCCTGACGCCCTACCCTGACGCCCCTCGCTGATCCCTGACGCCCCCTGGACGCCTCGCTGATCCCTGACGCCCCTACTACCCTGACGCCCTACCCTAATCCCTGACCCCTGATCCCTGACGCCCTACCCTGACGCCCTACGCTGATCCCTGACGCCCTACCCTGATCCCTGACGCCCTACCCTGATCCCTGACACCCTACCCTGACGCCCTACGCCTGCCCTGATCCCTGACGCCCTACCCTGACTGACGCCCTACGCTGATCCCTGACGCCCCTACGCTGATCCCTGACGCCCTACCCTAATCCCTGACGCCCTACCCTGATCCCTGATGCCCTACCCTGACGCCCTACCCTATACTGACCGTTTTTGTTATGTGCACATATTTCATGTTATTTGGTATTTGTCAAGTTCTCTTTCTGTCTTTTCAAGTCCTTCACTCTTTATCTGTTAATTGGAAAGAAAGATCTTACCATGTTGCCCGTCTTAGACCAATCAAAGATCTTAGCTGCTTTCTATCCTGAGATCAATCAGAGAGCAGGAGAGATCTTTGCTGCCAATCAGAGAGTACCTTCAGACAGCTCGTAATCTGCTTCTACCCACTAACAGATTATCCTCTTAACTCTGTGTGTGTGTGTGTGTGTGTGTGTGTGTGTGTGTGTGTGTGTGTGTGTGTGTGTGTGTGTGCGTGTGTGTGTGAGCGTGTGTGTGTGAGCGTGTGTGTGTGAGCGTGTGTGTGTGAGCGTGTGTGTGTGAGCGTGTGTGTGTGTGTGTGTGTGTGTGTGAGCGTGTGTGAGCGTGTGTGTGTGTGTGTGTGAGCGTGTGTGTGTGAGCGTGTGTGTGTGAGCGTGTGTGTGTGAGCGTGTGTGTGAGCGCGTGTGTGTGGCGTGTGTGTGTGTGTGTGAGCGTGTGTGTGTGAGCGTGTGTGTGTGCGTGTGTGAGCGTGTGCGTGTGTGTGCGCTCTGTCCGTGAGGTGTGCACGGACTTTCCAGAACATACTCTACCTACACAACCACCTCACTCTTGGCTAAGACTCATGTGGACCGTCAACAACCGGACACACACACACACACAGCAGACGCCATGACGGACAAACCATCTTATCGGTTGGGATATTAATGGAATACTATTGGAACAGGATGGTATGAGCTGTGGTTTTCCCGAGCTGTTAGCCGTGTGTCCTGCGGAGACTACTATGGTGTACGCCAGGCCCGTCGGCACGTCTCTGGGCACGCGTGGTGGAATATGGTATGGTACCTCTGTTGCCACTCTGACAGAGTCGCACCTCTAGGTGGGTACAGGGTACGCCAAATGGACCTCCTGTAGTTGAGGTCAGCGTCCCCCAAAAGGGTACCTTCTTCCCTAATGAAGTGGACTTGGTAGGGAATAGGGTGCCATTTGGGGGGGGGTCAACACTGACAAGTGTGTCTTAGTAAAGAGCCGATAGTTGGTGTGAGTTAGTGGGAAGATTACACCGTAAATACAACCACTATCTTCCGGGTTGTAGAAGTGTACATTTGGAGTGTTTATGTATAAACTCACTTGTTATGAGTCCCAAACGCAGAAGGCAATTAATTTATTTTCTGTATGTCTGGCTAGTCAGTCAGAGATGTGTAGCCTCTTGTTTAAGAACAAAATACTGTCAAGACTGTTTGTTTTTTCCAAACAGCAAGCAATTAAAGAGATCAGTCTAAACCAGCCAGTAGAGTCATGTCCTGAAATAGACAGTTAGCCATTTAGCCTAGCGGTTAACCTAGTGTGCTAAGCTAATTGATGCATCGCAAATGGCACCCTATTCCCAGCATAGTCAGGGAGCTAGCTAACAAGGGGATGAGGTATGTCTGTCAGTCAGGGAGCTAGCTGGTCCTGGAGCCAGCCGGTCAGGGAGCTAGCTGGTTCCTGGAGCCAGCCAGTCAGGGAGCTAGCTGGTCCTGGAGCCAGCCGGTCAGGGAGCTAGCTGGTCCTGGAGCCAGCCGGTCAGGGAGCTAGCTGGTCCTGGAGCCAGCCGGTCAGGGAGCTAGCTGGTCCTGGAGCCAGCCAGCCAGCAGGGAGCAGTGGTCCTGGGAGCCAGCCAGTCAGCTGGTCCTGGAGCCAACCGGTCAGTCAGGGAGCTAGCTGGTCCTGGAGCCAGCCAGCCAGTCCTGGAGCCAACCAGTCAGGGAGCTAGCTGGTCCTGGAGCCAGCCGGTCAGTCAGGGAGCTAGCTGGTCCTGGAGCCAACCAGTCAGGGAGCTAGCTGGTCCTGGAGCCGATCCATAGGAGAGAGAAAGAGTTCTATAGATTAGCAGTGTCAGGCAGGCTGAGCAAAGACACACAGCAACAAGATGAGCAGGTGTTTCTTCCCCTCAGCTCTGCTTTCCTCTCTAGTCCCAACCAGGCCTTTACCACTGCACTATTCACTGCTAGGCTAGCCACGCTGGCTCTGCTTCAGTAAACACAACACAAATAGCTTTCATTCAGCTTTGTTTACTGTTTGGCATTGATACATGGACTTTATTGGTGTATTTCTGAAAGACCAGTCTGAGGACCTTTTACGTTGTGGACTGTGTGTGTGTGTGTGTGTGTGTGTGTGTGTGTGTGTGTGTGTGTGTGCACATATGTGTGTGTGTGTGTGTGTGTGTACACGTAGTGCATATGCCGCATGCTTGTTTGTTTATGGAGGATTTAGTATTGTTCAGCTGTTATACTTAAAGGGGCATTCAGTCAGTCCATGACGGGCCCCACCACACACTCTGCCCCTCCCCCAAACTCCACTCCATGCTTCTCAATTATTGATCTGTCCACTGTTACTTCCCCCCATGCCGTTTCCATACCCTCTCTTCCTCTTTCCTCTTCTCCCCCAGGTTATGTTCTCTATTTGTTTAAGTCTGATGTTTCAGGAAGGACTGAGGTCAAAAATATTATTGAACCACTGAAGCAGTTGGTGCTTATTTGTTTTCAATCGGTCCTCTTGACCTCTCCACTTCTCTCTTTCTCAATCGGTCTTCATATTGAACACACACACGCACCGATTGAACTCTCTCCACAGAGTCAACTGAACCCTGCTGAGGCTGGCTGTTCTAGGAATAAACCTTAGGGGGGGGAGTGAGAGAAAAAGAAAAAAGAAATAGCCCTATCAATCCACACGTACATCCCAATCTGTAGCTTTCACTGCTAGCCTGGCTACATTATCCCCCAGTGGTCTCACTGTGGTATTGAGAAATTTAGAAATGCAGACAGCAAACTAGGACGTCGGTTTTAGCAGTGAGATTTAGGAACCAGCTTGGCTTTGTGGATGGAAATCCGGACTGGTCTCCTCTCCAGCCAGAAAGTGAATGTGACTTAATATACATCCCAAACATGATCAGATTTCCCTAAATGCACTACAAAATGCACTACAAAATGAGTGCACTACAAAATTAGTGCACTACAAAATTAGTGTACAAAGGACTACAAAATTCCATTGAGGCATGCGGTCTTGATTTTTTTTTGTGTTTTGACACCTGTCTGACTGGCGTATGGGCTGGCTCATGGGGACAGTGTGGTGGAAAGGGAATCCTGGGCTAGTATGAGCTAGTGAAACCTTAGGTTAATCCTTAGCTGTGGATTAGTGTGATGAAAGGAGAGGGAGGATTAACCCAGGGCGTCCGGCCCCTTCTGGCTGGCAGGTTTCATATAAACAGTGGCTGTAGTAGTGTACCTAGTGAGCCATGGCACAGCCTTTTAGGATGAGTCATGGTCTCTGCTCAAGACTAACCTGGATAGACTAAATCCCTTACAGATAGGGTAACCAGAATTCCCAGATTTTTTCAGAAATCCATTTTGGAAGATTCCTGGAATTGGGGAATAAGCAGGAAATCTGGAGGTAAAAAAATAATTTAAAAAACCTACTTAAAGATCCGGGGCCAGACGACTACTAAAGATTACTATCCTCTGTGCTGCTCGTTCCAAAGCTGTCCATCATCCATATGCCCATCAGAATGGAACCATGAAAACATATGACGTCCATGACGAACATATGACACCATGTAGTCACCATGTGGTCCCCTATAGCACCATGCAGTCTCCTATAGCACCATGTAGTCACCATGTGGTCCCCTATAGCACCATGTACTCTCCTATAGCACCATGCAGTCTCCTATAGCACCATGTAGTCACCATGTGGTCCCCTATAGCACCATGTAGTCCCCTATAGCACCATGTGGTCACCATGTGGTCCCCTATAGCACCATGTAGTCTCCTATAGCACCATGTAGTCACCATGTGGTCCCCATATAGCACCATGCAGTCTCCTATAGCACCATGTGGTCTCCAATAGCACCATGTAGTCCCCTTATAGCACCATGCAGCCTATAGCCTATGTAGTCACCATGCAGTCTCCTATAGCACCATGTAGTCACCATGTGGTCCCTATAGCACCATATAGCACCATGTAGTCCCCTATAGCACCATGCAGCCCCCTATAGCACCATGTAGCCCCCTATAGCACCATGTACAGTCTCCTATAGCACCATGTAGTCACCATGTGGTCCCCTATAGCACCATGCAGTCCCTATGACACCATGTAAATGCAATGTAGTCACCATGTGGTCCCCTATGGCACCATGCAGTCTCCTAGCACCATGTAAATGGCACCATGTAGTCACCATGTGGTCCCCTATAGCACCATGCAGCCCCCTATAGCACCATGTAAATGCCCATATAGCACCATGCAGTCTCCTATAGCACCATGTGGTCCCCTATGTAGTCACCATGCAGCCTCCTATAGCACCATGTAGTCACCATGTGGTCCCCTATAGCACCATGTACTCCCTATAGCACCATGCAGTCTCCTATAGCAACATGTAGTCACCATGTGGTCCCCTATAGCACCATGTAGTCCCTATAGCACCATGTAGTCACCATGTGGTCCCCTATAGCACCATGTACTCTCCTATAGCACCATGTAGTCACCATGTGGTCCCCTATAGCACCATGCAGTCTCCTATAGCACCATGTAGTCACCATGCAGCCCCTATAGCACCATGCAGCCCCTATAGCACCATGCAGTCTCCTATAGCACCATGTAGTCACCATGCCCCCCTATAGCACCATGTGCCCTATAGCACCATGCGGCCCCTATAGCACCATGCAGTCTCCTATAGCACCATGTAGTCACCATGTGGTCCCCCTATAGCACCATGCAGTCCTCCTACAGCACCATGTAGTCACCATGTGGTCCCCTATAGCACCATGTACTCTCCTATAGCACCATGCAGTCTCCTTATAGCACCACAGTCACCATGTAGTCACCACATGGTCCCCTATAAAATTATGTAGTCACCATGTGGTCCCCCTTATAGCACCATGCAATCTCCTATAGCACCATGTAGTCACCATGATGGTCCCCCTATAGCACCATGCAGTCCCTATAGCACCATGTAGTCACCATGTGGTCCCCTATAGCACCATGTAGCCCCTATAGCATTCATGTAGCCCCCTATAGCACCATGTAGCCCCTATAGCACCATGTAGTCTCCTATAGCACCATGTAGTCACCATGTGGTCCCTGAACCGCATGTAGCCCTATAGCACCATGTACTTCCCCATAGCACCATGCAGCCCCTAGTTAAAGCAGCCCCCTACTAGCACTATGCAGCCCCCTGCACCATGCAGTCTCCTATAGCACCATGTAGTCACCATGTGGTCCCCTATAGCACCATGTACTCTCCTATAGCACCATGTAGTCACCATGTGGTCCCCTATACCCATGTGTATCTGCTTCTATAGCACCATGTAGTCACCATGTGGTCCCCTAAGCACCAAAGCAGTCTCCTTATAGCACCATGTAGTCACCATGTGGTCCCCTATAGCACCATGTACTCTCTATAACTCATGCGGTCTCCTATAGCACCATGTGGTTCCCCTATAGCACCATGCAGTCCCCTATAGCACCATGTAGTCACCATGTAGCCCCCTATAGCACCATGTAATCCCCTATGGCACCATGTAGTCCCCTATAGCACCATGTAATCCCCTATAGCACCATGTAATCCCCTATAGCACCATGTAGTCCCCTATAGCACCATGTGGTCCCTATAGCACCATGTAGTCCTCATAACCATGTAAACCTTATAGCAACATGTGGTCCCTATAGCACCATGTATCCCTTATAGCACCATTGTAGTCTATAGCACCATGTGTCCCCTATAGCACCATGTGGTCCCCTATAGCACTATGTAGTCCCCTATAGCACCATGTAGTCCCCCTATAGCACCATGTAGTCCCCTATAGCACATGTAATCCCCTATAGCACCAAGGGGTCCCCTATATAGCACCATGTAATCCCCAGCACCATGTAGTCCCCTATAGCACTAACTCTTATAGCACCAGTGCATTCTTCCCTATAGCACCATGTAGTCTCCATCTGGCCCCCTAGCAACTTCCATGTAGTCCCCTATTGCACCATGTGGTCATCTGCCTAGCACCATGTGTCCCCCTATAGCACCATGCGGTCCCCTATAGTACCATGCGGTCCCCTATAGCACCATGTAGTCCCCTATTGCACCATGTAGTCCTCTATTGCACCATGTAGTCCCCCTAGCTCTTCCATGTAGTCCCCTATAGCACCATGTAGCCCCTATAGCACCACATGTGGCCCCCTATAGCACCATGTACTCCCCTGCTGGGACCATGTAGCCCCTATAGCACCATGTAGCCCCCTATAGCACCATGTAGCCCCTATAGCACCATAGTCTCTATAGCACCATGTAGTCCCCTATAGCACCATGTAGTCCCCCTATAGCACCATGTAGTGCCCCCTATAGCACTATGCAGCCTCCCTATAGCACCATGTAGTCCCCTATAGCACCATAGTCCCCCTATAGCACCATGTAGTCCCCTAGCACCATGTGGTCCCCTATAGCACCATGCAGTCCCTATAGCACCATGCAGTCCCTTATAGCACCATGTGTAGTCCCCTATAGCACCATGTAGTCCCCTATAGCACCATGTAGTCCCCTATAGCACCATGTAGCCCCCTATAGCACCATGCAGTCCCCTATAGCACCATGAAGTCCCCTATAGCATCATGTAGCACCATGCAGTCCCCTATAGCATCATGTAGCACCATGCAGTCCCCTATAGCATCATGTAGCACCATGTAGTCCCCTATAGCATCATGTAGCACCATGTAATCGTCCCCTATAGCACCATGTAGCACCATGCAGTCCCCTATAGCATCATGTAGCACCATGCAGTCCCCTATAGCATCATGTAGCACCATGCAGTCCCCTATATCACCATGCAGTCCCCTATAGCACCATGTAGTCCCCTATAGCACCATGTAGTCCCCTATAGCACCATGTAGTCCCCTATAGCACCATGTAGCCCCTATAGCACCCTCCCCTGTAGCACCATGCCCCTATAGCATCCACCATATCCCCTATAGCATCATGTAGCACCATGTAGTCCCCTATAGCACCATGTAGCACCATGCAGTCCCCTATAGCATCATGTAGCACCATGCAGTCCCCTATAGCATCATGTAGCACCATGCAGTCCCCTATATCACCATGCAGTCCCCTATAGCATCATGTAGCACCATGCAGTCCCCTATAGCATCATGTAGCACCATGCAGTCCCCTATAGCATCATGTAGCACCATGCAGTCCCCTATAGCATCATGTAGCACCATGCAGTCCCCTATAGCACCATGTAGCACCATGCAGTCCCCTATAGCATCATGTAGCACCATGAAGTCCCCTATAGCATCATGTAGCACCATGTAGTCCCCTATAGCATCATGTAGCACCATGTAGAGATGAATTGAGACTGTTTGGAAATCTACACTGTTTACTTTCCTTCATGTACTAGCACTGCTAGGTCTTGTGACTTGTGTTCTAGTAAGATGATGCTCGCTGAATCCGGTTGCCATTTTGATTATTTTTTTTTTTAAAAGTGTTTTCTTCTTCTCTCTCCTACAGTAGAAGAGTCTGATATCATTGACTTGGAGAAGCGCTATTGGCTGCTGAAAGCCCAGTCCAGGACCGGACGCTTTGACTTGGAGACCTTTGTCTCGCTGGTCTCTCCTCCTATTCACGCTTCGCTAAGTGAAGGTATGTAATGTTTCTGATGTGTATTTGTGATGCAGGTAGATTATCATGGGGACCTGATGCCCCCCTTCAGCCAGACAGTTACCCATAAACATTCAAACACTCACAAAACAATGTTTTAAATGCCATACTTTGTACACGTACATATTGTGTATGGATTATTTTGTTGAGAAGCCCTTCTGATGGTCTCTCAACGTTTAGGACCATGTTGTTTGGGATTACGTACATTAAAGCCTAGATTTCTTTGACCACAGAAGCCCCCGCACCACTGCTTGTGTTGTGAAAACATGGGGGTTTGTCTCAACCATACCGGCTGGGCTGGCCTTGGGAAGAGGTGTCTTTTTTTGTGCTAGCTAACGTTTTGCTTATAGCTGCATTGGTTAGCAGCTAACGGTTAGCAGTTAACGTTAGCTAGCATGTAGCTAGCAGGCTAACTTGATTATAAGGGCAAACATGTCGACAATGACTTGAACAGGAGAATGTTGGCCATTTTATTTGTGACTTTGTCACTTGCCTGTTGGCTGTGTTTTGAGTTTGGCGGCAATAGTAGCAGCTTAGTGACCTTCTGCTCCCTCTCACTCCACTGGCTTCAGAGCGAGGCACAATGTGGGTCTTTCGAGGTGGGCGGGTTTTAGTGTGAAGACACACCTCTCCCCAGCGGCTATGTCTGGGCCCAAACCCCCATGTTTTCCTTCAAACAAAAAAAATGTATCTCACAACACGAGCAGTGGGGTTGGGTGGCTTTCTGTTTTGAAAAGACATGTTATGCATGTCTAGCACTTTTTTAAATATATATATATATATATATAACTAAACACCATGAATATTTAAAAGTTTCTGTCAGAATTTCTGTTTTACATTTCAATCTGTGGTTCATGATGTAAAATACATAAATTACGTTAACATTTATGACTGTAAATGTGATCCCTGTGATCCGGTTGGACGAGTCCCCTCTGTTTTTATTCAAGCCCTCACACAAAGCTATTTCTCTTTTACAAAGATCAATTTTATAGTAGAACTTGGTTAATTTAGCATACTTGGCATACAATCTTGTTTTCCAGGTTTGTTTCATGCCTTTGATGAGAACCAGGGACAATCACATCGACTTTAAGGGAGATCTCCTGTAGCCTGTCTGCCTGTTGCCGGGACCCGTCGCCGAGAGGCAGAAATGTAAGAGCTGCTGTGTGATCAGTTCTCGTCGGTAGTGATTTCCCCAACCTATAAAGGTTTCCTTTCACACATTATGGTGCATGTGAGTGGAAGAGAAGCAGAGAAGGCAGAGCTTTCCCCTGTGGATGTTTGTTCTCGTCTTCTTCTTATGTCGACTGCTCTGAATAGTCATTGTAGTGTCCTCTACCCTGTCGGCTAAATTATCGTCAGGCCTTCAAATTACATTTTCACTCTTGGAAATGACAGCAGATATTGGAATATTTAAGACTCTTTAAGATCTAAGTAATGCAGGTTGGGGCGGCAGGTAGCCTAGTGGTTAGAGTGTAGAGGCGTGCAGGGCAGCAACTAGTGGTTAGAGTGTAGAGGAGGCAGGGTAGCCTAGTGGTTAGAGTGTAGAGGAGGCAGGGGTAGCCTAGTGGTTAGAGTGAGGTGGCAGGGTAGCCTAGTGGTTAGAGTGTAGTGGTGGCAGGGTAGCCTAGTGGTTAGAGTGTGAGCGGCAGGTAGCCTGGTAGTTAGAGTGTGAGGCGGCAGGGTAGCCTAGTGGTTAGAGTGTGGGGGGCGACAGGTAGCAGTGGTTAGTAGTGGAGGCAGGGCAGCCTAGTGGTTAGAGTGTAGAGGCGGCAGGGTAGCCTAGTGTTTGAGGTGCAGAGGCGGCAGTGGTAGCCAGTGGTTAGAGTGGAGGAGGAGGCAGGGGGTAGCCTTAGTGGTTAGAGTGCAGAGGCAGCAGGTAGCCTAGTGGTTAGAGGTGCAGGAGGAGGCAGGGTAGCCTAGTGGTTAGAGTGTAGAGGCGGCAGGTGCCTAGTGGTTAGAGCAGAGGCGGCAGGGTAGCCTGGTGGTTAGGTGTAGAGGCGGCAGGGTAGCCTAGTGGTTGGAGTGCAGAGTGCTTGCAGGGTAGCCTAGTGGTTAGAGTGTAGAGGCGGCAGGGTGTGCCTAGTGGTTAGAGTGTAGGGGCGACAGGGTAGCCTAGTGGTTAGGTGTAGAGGCGCGTGGGTAGCTAGTGGTTAGAGTGCAGAGGCGGCAGGGTAGCCTAGTGGTTAGAGTGTAGAGGAGGCAGGGTAACCTAGTGGTTAGAGTGTAGAGGCGGCAGGTAGCCTAGTGGTTAGAGTGTAGAGGAGGCAGGGTAGCCTAGTGGTTAGAGTGTAGAGGCGGCAGGGTAGCCTAGTGGTTAGAGTGTAGAGGAGGCAGGGTAGCCTAGTGGTTAGAGTGTAGAGGCGGCAGGGTAGCCTAGTGGTTAGAGTGTAGAGGCGGCAGGGTAGCCTAGTGGTTAGAGTGTAGAGGCGGCAGGGTAGCCTAGTGGTTAGAGTGTAGAGGCGGCAGGTAGCCTAGTAGTTAGAGTGTAGAGGCGGCAGGGTAGCCGAGTGGTTAGAGTGTAGGGGCGGCAGGTAGCCGAGTGGTTAGAGTGTAGAGGCGGCAGGTTAGCCTAGTGGTTAGAGTGTAGATGCGGCAGGGTAGCCTAGTGGTTAGAGTGTAGAGGCGGCAGGGTAGCCTAGTGGTTAGAGTGTAGAGGCGGCAGGGTAGCCTAGTGGTTAGAGTGTAGAGGCGGCAGGGTAGCCTAGTGGTTAGAGGGTAGAGGCGGCAGGGTAGCCTAGTGGTTAGAGGGTAGAGGCGGCAGGGTAGCCTAGTGGTTAGAGTGTAGAGGCGGCAGGGTAGCCTAGTGGTTAGAGGGTAGAGGCGGCAGGGTAGCCTAGTGGTTAGAGGGTAGAGCGGCAGGGGTAGCCTAGTGGTTAGAGGGTAGAGGCGGCAGGGTAGCCTGGTGGTTAGAGCGTAGAGGCGGCAGGGTAGCCTAGTGGTTAGAGCGTAGAGGCGGCAGGGTAGCCTGGTGGTTAGAGCGCCAGAGGCGGCAGGGTAGCCTAGTGGTTAGAGCGTAGAGGCGGCAGGGTAGCCTAGTGGTTAGAGCGTAGAGGCGGCAGGGTAGCCTAGTGGTTAGAGCGATGGACTAGTAACCGAAAGGTTGCAAGATCGAATCCCTGAGATAAGGAAAACATCTTTCGTTCTGTCCCTGAACAGTTAACCCACTGTTCCTAGGCCGTTTCCTCAGTGTTGTGTCATCTGTATTCCTCTGAGCAATCGGGGGAGAAGGACCTTGGTCAAAGGTAGGACCAAGAACCCGATGGTCACTCTGACGGAGCTCCAGAGTTCCTCTGTCGAGATGGGGAGAACCTTCCAGAAGGACAGCCATCTCTGCAGCACTCCACCAATCAGGCCTTTATGGTAGAGTGACCAGACGGAAGCCACTCCTCAGTATAAGGCACCTGACAAGCCCTCTTGGAGTTCGCCAAAATGCACCTAAAGATTCTCAGACCATGAGAAACAAGATTCTCTTGTCTACCATTCAATCTACCTTTTTAACTCTTCATTTTTTTTGATGGGAGCACGATTGTCCACGAACACGGCTATTGAAGACATCTGCCAAGAGGTTCAAAGCTAAATCAGGTTCAGCGATTAGCAGAAATAAAATCAAAGTCACTAAAATAAAGATCATGTAGAAAGAAAAAAAAAAACATTTTAAAAAAATGTCCTGTTCAATGGAACTTTTAAAGGTCCTCTTTGTGATGTCACAAAGCTTAGATTTTTGTCTTCTCACATCTCCATGAACAAACAACTGGGCAACGGTCGCTAATGTCTTGGGACGAAGACACCAGCAGAAACGTATTTCTCTGGTGTATTTGTTAAAATAAGATCAATCAGAGATTACTTCGAAGGATCTCTAGGTTTGGTCCGAGGTAGACTTAGTCACCAGCTGAATCAGTTTTAGATCATTTGAAGCTCTATTGTAGTCTGTAGTTATAAACTACAATGTTACGTTGTGGAATATTTTTGTATGTTGTTCCCTTCTTTCTTGTTTCCCCAGTTTGCTTCAAAGTGTTTGATGTGGACCGGGATGGGGTTCTGTCTCGAGACGAAACTGGTTGAAATGCCACAGGTCGACTCCTGGAGGTGTGGAAAGCAGAATCGCACACACACACTCCTGTGAGTACAGTCACACACACACTTCGTGGCATGTAGTAGTCACACACACACTCCTGTGAGTAATTGGTAGTCACACACATGCAAATACTCCTGTGAGTACTGGTAGTCACACACACACACCCGTGAGTACTGGTAGCCACACACACACACTCCCGTGAGTAATGGTAGTCACACACACTCCCTGTGAGTACTGGTGTAGTCACACACACACACCCCGTGAGTAATGGTAGTCACACACACACACTCCTCGTGAGTAATAGTCAGTCACACACACACTCCCGTGAGTACTGGTAGTCACACACACACACTCCCCCGTGAGTACTGGTAGTCACAACACACACTCCCTGCAGTAATGGTAGTCACACACACACACTCCCGTGAGTACTGAGTAGTCACACACACACACTCCCTGATGAGTACTGGAAACGCTTACAGGGTAAAGATGACTCATCCAGAGCTCTTGGTCTTCTGGTAGAAAGCCATTCTAAGATATCTATCTGATGGTAAACATTTAGTATTGAATTGTCACACGAGTGTAACTTCATCACAACAGAGAGACTCGCTGGCAGATAAAGACCCTCTATGGATTTCACCAGCTCCCACTTTGTCCCCTTGTGATATTTGCAAACAAACACGTTGACTGGCTCAACTGTTCTGGGGGAACTACGGTGAGCTTCTTAATTTGAAATGATGTGACGGATGAAATGAAGATCTTTATCTTCTAACGTAATTGCACAAGTTGCCTGCAGGTATGAACTTAAATAAGTAGCTCTAAATATTCACATTTATTGAAAAATGTCAAATAAATAGTTTTGACGGTATCCCGTGGATTTTTTCCCAAATAACCCCGGTATACGGTATACTCCTAAACCTGGTGGACACAGACACACTCCCTGTGAGTACTGGTAGTCACACACACACTCCCTGTGAGTACTGGTAGTCACACACACACTCCCTGTGAGTACTGGTAGTCACACACACACACTCCCTGTGAGTACTGGTAGTCACACACACACTCCCTGTGAGTACTGGTAGTCACACACACACACTCCCTGTGAGTACTGGTAGTCACACACACACTCCCTGTGAGTACTGGTAGTCACACACACACTCCCTGTGAGTACTGGTAGTCACACACACACTCCCTGTGAGTACTGCTGGGATACAGGCTAAACGGCTAGTGTGTTGGAGGTGGTTGGGTTTGATAAGTTATCTCAGTTTTGATTCTTGTTGTCCTGTTTCTAGAGCTGCACTGTCACCAACGTGTCGGACATAGTGGATGGAATCCTGAAGATGTACGACACGACTCAAGGTGAGACTCTTCTAGGAGATATATCAGGTGTTTATGGGGCGGCAGGTAGCCAAGTGGTTTAGAGCGTTAAATCAGTAACCAGCAGGCAGCCTAGTGGTTAGAGGGGTGGCAGGTAGCCCAGTGGTTAGAGGGGTGGCAGGTAGCCCAGTGGTTAGAGGGGTGACAGGTAGCCTAGTGGTTAGAGGGGTGGCAGGTAGCCTAGTGGTTAGAGGGGTGGCAGGCAGCCCAGTGGTTAGAGGGGTGGCAGGTAGCCTAGTGGTTAGAGGGGTGGCAGGTAGCCTCAGTGGTTAGAGGGGTGGCAGGTAGCCCAGTGGTTAGAGGGGTGGCAGGTAGCCCAGTGGTTAGAGGGTGGCAGGTAGCCTAGTGGTTAGAGGGGCTGGCAGGTAGCCCAGTGGTTAGAGGGGCTGGCAGGCAGCCCAGTGGTTAGAGGGGCTGTGTGGTAGCCTAGTGGTTAGAGGGGTGGAGGCAGGTAGCCTAGTGGTTAGAGGGGGCGGCAGGTAGCCCAGTGGTTGTGGACTGCAGGGGCGGCAGGTAGCCCAGTGGTTTAGAGGAGGCAGGTAGCCTCAGTGGTTTAGAGGGAGGGGCCTAGTGGTTTAGAGGGGTGGCAGGTAGCCTAGTGGTTAGACAGGTAGCCTAGGGGGCGGCAGGTGGCCCTGCTGGTTAGAGGGAGGGGCGGCAGGTAGCCATGGTTAGAGTGAGTGGCCGGTAGAGGGTAGCCCAGTGGTTTAGAGGAGGCAGGCAATCTCCTAGTGGTTAGAGGGGTGCGGCAGGAAAACTCTGCTCAGTGGTTAGAGGGGTGGCAGCCCAGTGGTTAGAGGGAGGCAGGTAGCCCAGTGGCGAGCAGGGTCGCCCAGTGGTTAGAGGAGGGCCGGCAGGTCGCTCTAGTGGTTAGAGGGGGGTGGCAGGTAGCCTAGTGGTTAGGAGCGCTGGGCCAGTAGAACCAGCAGGTAGCCTAGTGGTTTAGAGGGGAGGCAGCGTGCCTAGTGGTTTAGAGGGCGGCAGGTAGCCTAGTGGTTAGAGGGGTGGCAGGTAGCCTAGTGGTTAGGAGGTGGTGGTAGCCTAGTGGTTAGAGGGGTGGCAGGTAGCCCAGTGGTTAGAGGAGGCAGGTAGCCAGTGGTTAGAGCGCTGGGCCAGTAACTACAGGTAGCCTAGTGGTTTAGAGGGGAGGCAGGTAGCCTAGTGGTTTAGAGGGGCTGGCAGGCGGCTAGTGGTTAGAGGGGAGGCAGGTAGCCTAGTGGCTAGAGGGGGCCAGGTAGCCTAGTGGTTAGAGGGAGGCAGGTAGCCTCACTTGGTTAGAGGGGAGGCAGGTAGCCCAGTGGTTAGGAGGGGTGGCAGGTAGCCAAGTGGTTAGAGTTGCGGCCAGCAACCAGCAGGTAGCCCAGTGGTTAGAGG
>NW_027037628.1:0-21020 GCF_034236695.1 Oncorhynchus nerka | reverse complement strand
GCGAAAGCTGATACCAACTTTGGATTGGACAATTACATTACATTTTCTCAAGAGCAATTCCTGAGGGGGGGAAATTCCTGCTGTAACACATAGCCTACGTTGTAATATGTTAAATATATATTGAGGAACCATAATTACTACAACTGGATAATTGATAGGTACAGTAGTTAACTGAAGGGTTGTCCCAACATGTTCAAATGTTTAAATCATTATAATACTACAACTAATAATAGTTATAGCAGTGTTCCTTATCAGTCCAGTATGTATGCAGGTATTTGTATTTACAACCAGCAATACCAAGATAAGGCCAGTAGGTGGCAATGGTACACTGTGTATGGGTGCAGTTTTCATAAAATACAATGAACATGGTGTGATCTCATCTAAAATCATCTCCATTGAGAAGCATCACAAAGTTGGTCTCCGTATTGAATTTACCTTTTTATTTTACTTTTCTGATACATTTATATAGTCATTAAATATGTGCCACTGGCCTGAGTCTACTACAATAGAACAAAAAGCTCAAAATAAGTACAGTTGTAAAAGCAAAATAACTACTTCAATGAATAACCCAAATAAATCAACCAAAATGTCCTTCAAAAATACATATTTATTGTTCAGTCAGTGTCTCAACCCTTCAAACAGCAGCTATGGACAAGTATGTGACACAATGTATGCAATTTTAAATAAAATAACATAATCTAAATAATTAGTAAGTGTACTGTCATGTACTAAAAACTACTAAACAAAAGCACAAATATCACACTATACAGCAGGGGTTCACAAACAGGGGTCCCTGGTGTAATTGTAAAGGGTCCGTGAAATGTGTAATGAACGTATTCAGCACCACAAGGATTACAGTAACTTTACATGTAATATGTAAGTGGTGGGGGTCCCTGAGGACCACTCAAAACCTTGCCCACCTTGCCTCAAAATATGCAGGGGTTCCAGTACCCCAAAAAAGGTTGAGAACCACTGCTATACACACTACTGAACAAAAGAAACAAACATATGTTTGTAGGTTTCAAAGGATCCAACAAACTGCTGGCAGATATTTTCCCTCGAGACTATCCAGCCTGTCTTTATGTACATTACAGACAACTACGCCGTTCAGTCTCTCTTGGCCCCTGCTGGCCCGTAGCCAAGTCTTCAACCTACGGAGTGCACTGAAACTCCTCTCAGCCTCACATGAAGACACTGGTACCACAAACAGAATTCTGTTCAGCACCTCAACTTGGTCAACCAACCCCCTGCACCTCCACTGGAAGCCTCCTGAGGACCTCTGCTGCCTCTCCACTGCTGCTACAGGGGTATGTGTTGCTAAGAGAGGGATCTGCACTGACAGATAATCTCTGTTCAGCTCAGGGTACTGATCTAAAGACTCATCCAACTCCCCTCGTGAGAAGCTCTTTCCAACTTTTGCAGGATGTTTAAACTGTCCTGTTCAAAACGGTCGTCAAACTGAACCTCCACACCGTCCAACACTTTAAAAAATACTGCCCTATAGTGATCCACTGCTTTGCCAGCAAATCGTCTTGAGTGTGTCTCAATGGACTCAATGGAGTCAATCAATGTTGATGCTTTCTCATGCAGTGCAAGGTAGCTTTCGTCATTTCTGCTGTTTACTCCACGCGCTGGATAACTGGACACTGATTGGATTTAGCTGGTGTGCTGTTAACGTTACACAGTGGTGGTGGGTTTGGCTGTTTTGATGTGCTGTTACAGTTACACAGTGGTGGTGGGTTTGACTGTTTTGGTGTGCTGTTACAGTTACAGAGTGGTGGTGGGTTTGGCTGTTTTGGTGTGCTGTTACAGTTACACAGTGGTGGTGGGTTTGACTGTTTTGATGTGCTGTTACAGTTACACAGTGGCGGTGGGTTTGGCAGTTTTGGTGTGCTGTTACAGTTACACAGTGGTGGTGGGTTTGGCTGTTTTGATGTGCTGTTACCGTTACACAGTGGTGGTGGGTTTGGCTGTTTTGATGTGCTGTTAGAGTTACACAGTGGTGGTGGGTTTGGCTGTTTTGATGTGCTGTTACCGTTACACAGTGGTGGTGGGTTTGGCTGTTTTGATGTGCTGTTAGAGTTACACAGTGGTGGTGGGTTTGGCTGTTTTGATGTGCTGTTACCGTTACACAGTGGTGGTGGGTTTGGCTGTTTTGATGTGCTGTTACAGTTACACAGTGGTGGTGGGTTTGGCAGTTTTGATGTGCTGTTACAGTTACACAGTGGTGGTGGGTTTGGCTGTTTTGATGTGCTGTGAATTATTCAATGGCTTTTCCACCAGTTCCTAAATCCTGCACTAATGAAGGCAACATCCGCTCTTTGGCCAAAAGATGGCTGGCTTGAAAACCCTTGGCTACAGTGAAAACACAACACTCCTTTCATTGATGGATTATAATGTAGCCAGGGGAAATCGCAAAACCATCTCTCTTGAAACCTCAACACTCTGTTGGCAAGAGTTTGCGGTTCTATAAATTGTGCGTGTGGCTGATATGGTTTTGTGCCATCACTGAGGTAACTGGACAATGGCGTAGCACTGTCCCTTATACTGGTGCTGCTGGCAACAAGGTTGACCACTGGTCCTGCCGTGGCTGTGAGACTGTCCTCTGAAGTCTGAAGTCTCCGTGGCTCTTTCCGTTTCACCACCCTCACTGACTCACAGTCTGCCTCCTAGAAAATAAATAAGGTGTGTGCCACACTCCTAACTACTGGTACACAAAACTACAAAATGAATCACAACCGCAATACCATTGCCTTTAAAACCTCTTGAAGCTAGGGGGCACTATTTTATTTTTGGAAAAATAACGTTCCCAAAGTAAAAGGCCTATTTCTCAGGACCAGATGCTAGAATATGCATATAATTGACAGCTTAGGTGTCACGATCGTCGTAAGGAACGGACCAAAATGCAGCGTGGTATGTGTTCATGATTAAGTTTTTAATTAAAGAACGCACTGAACACTGAATACAAACTATACAAAACAATGAAAACTGTGCTGACACAAGCAACTAACATAGACAATCACCCACAAACAAACAGTGAAACCCAGGCTACCTAAGTATGATTCTCAATCAGAGACAACTAATGACACCTGCCTCTGAGAACCATACTAGGCCGAAACATAGAAATCCCAAAATCATAGAAAAACAAACATAGACTGCCCACAACAACTCAAGCACTGACCATACTAAATAACGACAAAACAAAGGAAATAAATGTCAGAACTTGAAATTAGAATAGAAAACACTCTAAAGTTTCCAAAACTGTAAAAATATTGTCTGTGAGTAGAACAGAACTGACATTGCAGGCAAAAGCCTGAGTAAAATCCAATCAGGAAGTGACTCTATTTTGAAACCTCTGTGTTCCTATGCATCCCTATTGACCATTGAAAGGGATATCAACCAGATTCCATTTTCTATGGCTTCCCTAAGGTGTCTACAGCCTTTAGACATAGTTTCAGGTTTTTATTTTGAAAAATTAGCTTGAACGACCACATTGCGTAAGTGGTCAAGTGGCTCTCAGAGTGATTTGTGCGTAAAAGACAAAGGCGGCCATTGTTACTCTCGGTCCTAGTGAAAAGCCAACTGTCCCGGTTGATATATTATCGAATAGATATTTGAAAAACACCTTGAGGATTGATTATAAAAAACGTTTGCCATGTTTCTGTCGACATTATGGATATAATTTAGAATTTGTCTGCGTTGTCGTGACCGTTATTTCCGGTGGATTCCTGGGCATAACGCATCAAACTAACGGAGGTATTTGGATATAAAAAATATCTTTATGGAACAAAATGAACATTTGCTGTCTAACTGGGAGTCTCGTGAGTGAAAACATCCGAAGATGATCAAAGGTAAACGGTTAATTTGATTGCTTTTCTGATTTTCGTGACCAAGCTTCCTAATGCTAAGTCGACATAATGCTATGCTAGGCTATCGATAAACTTACACAAACGATTGTCTTGCTTTCGCTGTAAAGCATCATTTCAAAATCTGAGACGACAGGGTGATTAACAAATGGCTAAGCTGTGTTTCAAAATATTTCACTTGTGATTTCATGAATATGAATATTTTCTAGTAATATTTTTTGACTGTTGCGCTATGCTATTCAGCGGTTGCTTATGACAATTCTCCCGGATCCGGAAGGGGTAGTTCTAAGAGGTTAAATCTTAGTTCAGTCAACAGTTTAAGTTGAGAGTGGGGGTATCCATGGCATTTTCCAATTATGTCCCAATTTTACAAGTCTAAAAAAGAGTGAACATTTCATAATGTTGCCAAACAAAGACTCAACAAACTTACCTAGCAAATGTAGCTATTGTGTGTGTGTGAACCCTGCAAACATAAAACAAAATCGCTATGGTGAGATTGACTGGATTAGTTACGTGTATTTAGGGCCTTTCAGACGGTAGACATGAACCCTCTGTTACTTTGCCAGCTAAGGAACAGTACATTGCATTGCTAGCTTCTCTCATTGACTCATATTCAAATAGCTGCAAAAACTGGTTGATGTTACTGTAGCTAGCTGGCAATCATCAGCTAACCGCTAGCTAACATAGAGAGTGATCTGTAAGTTAATGCAGCGAAAATGAAGACTGGTGACGGTTATAAATGTGTTTTCTTGTATTGAGTGGGAGAAGTAAAGAAATGTCTAACATATCCTTTGTTTGAACTACTTTCTTAAGGTCAGCCACCAAAAACAGACGGTCAGATTCCCACACATGCACAGTACCTGCCTCATGTAACACTGCTAGGGTGTGGGAGGCTGTGGATGTGACAATCTTTTGAAACTTAAAAACACGCTATTAAGTGTCTATGATCAGCACAAGTGCGTTCATTGCGTATTATTAATATTATTGATGTTCCATAGTTATGTTTACATTGATATATGGGGGGGGGGAATCATATTTTTCCAAGGATGGGGAGTCGTGTCCCCCCCAACTGTACATTAAGTCTCTTGTTCTAGAATTAATGTGGTGGTCTTCCAACATGGCCAGCTGGAGGCGTCGTACGTCAACTGCAGGCCCTCTATACGTTAAGTCTCTGCTTCTAGTGACATCTGTCTCTGAGTCATCAGTGTGTCTCTGTCTGTGTGACTGCTGTAGGTGTTAACTCTAGGGAAGTAACAACAAAATGACATGGGTAGTTGTGGCTATGCTAATACAAAAATGTTTACAAGTTTGAAAACTTGTGTGTGTAGTTGTGTGAGAGATTGTTACAGTGGTTATTGTTAAACCATTTTCTGCAGAACAATATAAATCATTCCATGTCTCTACATGGTCATCTTGTCCAGAGTACATCTCTACACAGTCATCCTGTCCAGGGAATGGGACTTGCTATTTGTGATGATGGACAGGACACTATCATACCAGGAAGATATAGATCATAGAGGGGAAGTGGAGAACAAATACTAACTGTTAACATATATTAAATATCATATGTAACAGCCACAAGATAATTCAGGGAGTTTCCAGAACTCCTCCTTCCTTTCACCTTTCTGCTGATTTGGACCCTCTGTTTACTCCCAAATATACATCAACATGTTCAGGAGGTCCAGGACTACAAACATGGGTCATTATAATGTCCAGACAATAGATGTGACACTACAAACTGTTCCAAGTGGATATTGAGGGTGGGTAGTTTTAACCAGAGAGGATGAGATTTTGAGTGACATCTGTTTGAACGACTGAAAATATCCACTTCACTCTTTTGGGACCCTTATAAGGGAACATCAGTCAAATATGAGCATTTGATATTGTATGTGACTTGACAACAAAGACTGACGGTCAAAGATGACTTAGTAACATCCTTTTATATCTCTACTACACTCATTGGTTGGTGATGCAGTCACCTCCTATACAGTGTATGTAATGGTGGTTTGGTACTGTTGAGAATGTCATCACCAGGCCTAAATTGGAGCATGTAAATATCTGCAGAATACATTTGAATTGAACATTTCTTGTATGCACAAAGTCAAATGTACTAACTTCCTGTTGACTCTGATGATATGTCAAACATAACTACTGGTACACAGGAAGCTACAAACAGGAAATAAGTAGGACTTTTATTAATATGATACAACAAACTAATAAAACAATAGGTGCATTTGAATGCGTGTGTGTACCTGCATGTATGTGTGTGTGCGTGTGTGTGTGAAAATGTGTGTAAGTGTGATAGAGAGAGAGAGAGAGTGTGTGTGTGTGTGTGTGTGTGTGAGAGAGAGAGAGAGAATGAAGAATAAAGTTGTGTACACTATAAACTGCTGTATGTGTTATAGTACGTTGTCATGGTGATGTTAAAACACTTTCTCACAAATCCAGTTGAGTTTCCTGTCACATGACATGTCATTCCATGCCTTAAGTGGAGTCCAATCTGTATGTATCTCAACACAGTCCTCCTCCCCAGTAGGATCTTTACTATCAGGCTGCTTGTCATTCCAGTACCTACAGGGTTAAAAACCATCAGATATCATGGTTAATACTAGTACCTACAGGGTTAAAAACCATCAGATATCATGTTTAATACCAGTACCTACAGGGTTAAAAACCATCAGATATCATGTTTAATACCAGTACCTACAGGGTTAAAAACCATCAGATATCATGGTTAATACTAGTACCTACAGGGTTAAAAACCATCAGATATCATGGTTAACACCAGTACCTACAGGGTTAAAAACCATCAGATATCATGTTTAATACCAGTACCTACAGGGTTAAAAACCATCAGATATCATGTTTAATACCAGTACCTACAGGGTTCAAAACAGTCAGATATCATGGTTAACACCAGTACCTACAGGGTTAAAAACCATCAGATATCATGGTTAATATCAGTACCTACAGGGTTAAAAACAGTCAGATATCATGGTTAATACCAGTACCTACAGGGTTAAACACAGTCAGATATCATGGTTAATACCAGTACCTACAGGGTTAACAACAGTCAGATATCATGGTTAATATCAGTACCTACAGGGTTAACAACAATAAGACATCACAGTTACAACATCACAATACTAAATAATATGTAGACATTTTTCATTTTATAGTTAACTGCGTTGACTGCTATCATCAATGTCAGTAACCTGCATAGAAAAGGTTGAATGGAGCCGTATTGACAAGATTAGTTATCATTTTTCACCTTGTGGTCAGTGGGGTGCCGTCCACCCATTTCCAGGTCCCCTCCTTAACAGAGTCAGTCAGACCAATCCAGACTCTCTTCTTGAGGTTGAAGAGAAAAGTCTGTTGTTGACAAATATAAATTAACAGACATTTATGTTTGATCATATTTACCCCTTGCACACCCATCCCCACTCCCTCTCCCTCTCCCTCTTTCTCTCACCTGTTCCTTATCACTGTCAATGATCACCAGGTCTGCTCCTCTCTTCAGACAGTCCTGTCTGCTCTCCTTCCAGGTTTTAGACTCAGTAGACAGGAAGTACCAACTGGATTCAAACTTCTGCCAGCCTTCAGGACAGGTTTGAAAATATTGATGAAAATATGAATTTCCTTCAATTTATCACACTGGACACTTAATGAAAGAACAGAGACTCATGATCAGTTGTGTGGGATTAATGATAATTCATTACTGTAGGTTTACTCACTGAGATTGGTAAGCCTCCAGTTAAGAAAATCTCTCTCAGTCTGTAGCTGGTCTCTCTCTTTAGTGATGGTGTTGTAACTGGTCTGTAGGTTGTCTCTCTCTTTAGTCAGGGTGCTGTAACTGGTCTGTATCTGGTCTCTCTCTTTAGTCATGGTGTTGTAACTGGTCTGTAGCTGGTCTCTCTCTTTAGTCAGGGTGTTGTAACTGGTATGTAGCTGGTCTCTCTCTTTAGTCAGGGTGCTGTAACTGGTCTGTATCTGGTCTCTCTCTTTAGTCAGGTTGTTGTAGCTGGTCTGTAGCTGTTCTATCTCTGCAGATGAGTTGGTCTTATAGGCTAAGAAGCTCTTAGAGACCCCATCATCTGTTATAACAACAACAAAGTGTATCAATAAAATAGATCATCTGGTGAATTGTAGGTGAATGCTGGTGAATTGTAGGAATTAAAACTTCAGACTTACAGTAGACAGACAGGCCTATGATCCCAGCCAGTAGAACACACAGCAGCCCCAGAAACACTGCAGCAACTAGGAAGGGTCTCTTCCCTGAGCTATCAGGCTCTGTGGACACAGGTACTGTACATAGCATCAATGAGACACAATCACACTTTTAATGTGTTTTTTTTTCACCCTTTCTCTCTTCCTGTTGAGGGGGACTTGTGGTTGTTAAAGATACAGCTTCTCACATTAACAGGAAATATAGTGACCAGTTACAGTTATCTCCTAGCCTTGCAAACATTAGCCAGTTAGCTAATGTTAGTAGAATTCATGCATATTCATATGTTTAGCAAATTCATAACATATTCTACGTTTTGCATATTCGTAACATATACAAAATGTATTTTGTAACATATACAAAAGGTAAATCGTAACATCATAGAAATTGTCATTTGTAACATACAAAATGGATCATGGACATCCACAAATTGATACATATCATATGAAACCTATGATATTACACTAAATGGAGTGACTCGGATTTACGTACATAATAATAAAAATGCAATGAGACCATGTTGGAAATACACATTGGCGATTTGCATTGGACTTTATGAACATCAAAATGAATGTTTCAGCAGTTAGTAAACATCCTAAAATACAGAGCCTCGAACATTTCAGATCATTTAACCTCTAGTCTTAATAAAGGAACAACGTTTCATTTAGAAGATGTAGTATTTAGCATTTCATGTATTCATTTCCATAAGTATATCATTTCCAAAGCGTTCCCTTGTGAAGTAAGACCTATATTTGTATTCCGTTTTTGAATATGTAATAATCTGTCTGTTTACAGTTTATTTTACTCAGTTGACTTTTGAAGTCTTGGAGCATGGGGCATCGGCCAACCGCATCACATTAACAAAGGCACAATTGTTTATGCGGCAAGTGGAAGGAGAATAAACATTAGTTTAAACTTCCACGTGTGTGTCTCTATGACTGTGGTGTATTTACCAGTGTTCTGAGATTCAGGTTGTTTATCTGTGCTCCTGTCCACAGATCTCCCTGTCCACATTAGCATAAATATCCTCCATATAAAGGCTCATTCTAATTTCCCCTTAAAATATACTTTGGTACTTTCTGTATCTACACACTGTACAATGGACAGTATATTATGTTTTATATCCTGTTAACTTCTTTGGGAAGGGGGGCAGCATTTTCACTTTTGGATGAAATGTGCGCCCAGAGTAAACTGCCTCCTACTCAGTCCCAGATGCTAAAATATGTATATTATCAGTAGTACTGTATAGAAAACACAAGTTTCTAAAACTGTTTGAATGATGTCTGTGAGTATAACAGAACTCATATGTCAGGCAAAAACCTGAGAAAAAATCCAAACAGGGAGTGGTAAATCTGAGGTTTGTAGTTTTTGAACTCAGCCCTATCGAATACACAGTGGGATATGGGTAATGTTGCACTTTCTACACCTTCCAATAGATGTCAACAGTATTTAAAAACTTGAATGAGGCTTGTACTGTGAAGTGGGACCGGATGAGAGCTGTTTGAGTGAGTGGTCTGGTAGAGTGTCACAGCCTCATGATGCGTGGTCACAAGAGAGTTAGCTCTCGTTCCATGGCTTTTCGACAGACAATGGAATTCTCCGGTTGGAACATTATTGATCTTTTACGATAAAAACATCCTAAAGATTGATTCTATACTTAGTTTGACAAGTTTCTTCGACCTGTAATATAACTTTTTGAACGTTTCGTCCGACTGGACCAGATCGTGCTTTTGGATTTGTTTACCAAACGCCCTAACAAAAGAAGCTATTGGACATAAATGATGGACATTATCGAACAAAATAAGCATTTATTGTGGAACTGTGATTCCTGTGAGTGCATTCTGATGAAGATCATCAAAGGTAAGTGAATATTTATCATGCTATTTGTGACTAATGTTGACTGAGCAAAATGGCAGATATTTCTTTTGGCTGGTTTGGGCTCTGAGCGCCGATCTCAGATTATGCTTTTTCAGTAAAGTTTTTTTTAAATCTGACACAGCGGTTAAAGTCCATAATTTATGTCCAAATACCTCCTCCTTGTTCGAGCCTAGAGTTCACAAATCTAAATTCATGAACCGCGATCACTAAGTCCAGACGAAAAGTCAAAAAAGTTTGGTTACAGTCTGTAGAAACATGTCAAAGAACATATAGAATCAATCATTAGGATTTTTTAACATAACTCTTCAATAATGTTTCAACCGGAGAATTCCTTTGTCTGTAGAATTGCAGTGGAACGTAGGTCGCTCTCACGTGAGCGCGCATGATCAACTCATGCCACTCTGGCAGACACCTGACTCAAAGAGCTCTCCTTCCCTCATTCTTCACAGTAGAAGCCTCAAACAAGGTTCTAAAGACTGTTGGCGTCTAGTGGAAGTCGTAGAAAGTGCATTATGACCCCATAGACACTGTATATTCGATAGGCAATGACTTGAAACACTATGAACCTCAGATTTCCCACTTCCTGGTTGGATTTTGTTCTCAGGTTTTTGCCTGCCATATGAGTTCTGTTATACTCACATACATAATTCAAACAGTTTTAAAAACATCATCGTGTTTTCTATCCACAATACTAATTATATGCATATATTAGCTTCTGGGACTGAGAAGCAGGATGTTTACTCTGGGCACGCTTTTCATCCGAACGTGAAAATGCTGCCCCCTATCCCAAACAGTGTGAGTGTTTCCTCTCAGTAATGTTCTGCCCTCTGTGTGTGTCCAGGTCACACTGTTTTAAGTATCCAATCACATTCAATCAGGAAGCTGGTAGACCTTGTCAAAGAACTTCGTTCCTTCATTTATTCATCTGTGCTTTGTTATTCTTATTATTAAAGTGATAAGCATAGGCTAATAATTGGCCCCACTTTTTTGCAAAATCACATGACATGTTTCTAATAAAAATAATGAAGAATAATTTTCCAGAGTTCAGTATGTCTACATTCTCTCCTCTAAATCTAAACACAACTATTATTTGTCTTCCTCATTCTCTTAATTTTCTTCTTCCTCCTCTGTGTCTTTCTGACACTAAGGCTCTATCTCAATTAGTATCTCCTCTCCACCTATCTCCTCACCTCCTCACCTCCTCATATCTACTCCTTTCTCCTCTCCTCCTATCTCCTCTCCTCCTATCCTCTTATCTCCTCTCCTCCGTACCACTGTATCCAACCATCAACATAGTAATTACTACCAGCTAGCTAATGTTAGTAGAATTCATATCTTTAGGACATTCATAACATATTGTTTGTTTTTGCAAATTTGTAACATATCATACACATTGTAATTTGTAACACATCATACAACATGGTTGATGGGCATCCACAAATTGATACATACCATATGAAAGGTAATATATCATATTAAAATGGAGTGTCTCTGATATACGTACAGAATAATACAACATGTTTTGAGACTAGGTTAGAAATACACAGTGGTGAGTTAGAGTACATACTGAAGGACTTTATCAGCATAGTAACTAGACTACCAGAAAAACACTGAGAGAGAGAGTTTCCAATCATGTTCCTAAAAGTGTATGTTTTGATTCATGGATGTCATTCCATGAGAACTGTAAATGCATCAAAGAAGCAAAGTACTATTTGCATTTGAAAATGTAATGGAAAGAGAGAGAGATTTAAAAAAAATCAAAACTGGATCTGTGAGAAAGTGATGTAACATCAACCTACTATGACAATGTTCTCTCACACACACACACACACACACACACACACACACACACACACACACACACACACACACACACACACACACACACACACACACACACACACACACACACACACGCACACACACGCACACACACGCGCACACACACACACACACACACACACACACTCATTTTTATATTGATGGTGGAATACAGTGCTGAATGGTTAAGTGATGATTCCACCAAGTGGTTAAAGTGAGAGAGGAACTCACCATAGTGGTGAAATAGTGGTATTACAGACTTCCCTATGGGCTCTTTCTCAACTAATATTTCCTCAAATCCTCCTCACATCCTCTCTCCTCCCCTCCTACTCAAAACACATTGGATAATACAATCCTAGGGGAGGGACCTTGGACCTTCTCCTCTCATAGGGTTGAGTGTGTGTTACCCGAGAACTGGTCTCCTGTTCCAATATTAGGAGCCTTGTCTGCTGTCTTCTCACTGACGTAGATATCCACAATCCTCTCCTCCATCTCACCTCTGTCAAACTTGACCTTCTTGTTCATATCTGGCTCAGCATAGATGACCTTTGACATCTTTAAGAATGCCTGGGTCTTTCTTTCTATGTAGGTCTACTATACATTAAGTCTCTGCTTCTAGTGATATCTCTGCCTCTGATTCATCTGTGTGTCTCTATCTGTGTGAAGACTGTAGGTGTTAACTCCATAGGGAAGTATCATAAATATGACACGGGTAATTGTAGCTATACTAATACAAAAAATAGAACAAGTTTGCATACTTTTGCTTGTGTGCATGTGTATGGGTATGTGTGTGTGTGTGCGTGTGAGAGATTGTTGCAGTGGTTATTGTTAAACCATTTTCTGCAGCACAATATAAACCATTCCATGTCTCTACATGTTCATCTTGTCCAGAGTATATCTCAACACAGTCCTCCTGTCCAGGGAACCTGACTTGCTATTTGTGATGATTGACGGGACACTATCAAACCAGGAAGATATAGATCATAGAGGGGAAGTGGAGAACAAAGACTAGTTGTTAACATATATTAAATATCATATGTAACAGCCCCAAGATAATTCAGGGAGTTTCATGGAAACTACCGATCATGGTCGGTTGTTATACAACCCAGGATTGACACTGCTGCGCCACTCAGCCCCCCAATTTAGCAGACGCTCTTCTCTAGAGTGACTTACAAAAGCAATTAGGTTTAATTGCCTTGCTCAAGGCCACACCAACAGATATGTTTTACGTAGTCGGCTCGGGAATTCGAACCAGCAACCTTTCGGTTACTGGCCTAGCGATCTTAACTGCTAGAAGTCCTGCCGCCCTCTCTCTTCATGAACCTGATTGGTCGAGGAGATTTTGAGTGACAGCTGGTTGAATGACTGAGAAGATTCACTTCACTTCCCTCTTTTGGGACCCATATGGGGGAACAACAATCAAATATGATCATTGTGCTTATATGTTTTTTATTTTATTTTACTAGGCAAGTCAGTTAAGAAGAAATTCTTATTTTCAATGACGGCCTAGGAACAGTGGGTTAACTGCCTGTTCAGGGGCAGAACAACAGATTTGTACCTTGTCAGCTGGGGGATTCGAACGTGCAACCTTTCGGTTACTAGTCCAACTAGAGTCCAACGCTCTAACCACTAGGCTACCCTGCCGCCCCATGTAACTTGACAACAACGACTTACTGTCAAAGATAATTAGGAAAACACAGCAGCCCCAGACACACTGCAGCAACTCCAGAGGGTCTCTTCCACCACTGAACATGTACTGATAAACAAATGATTAAAGCTAAATCTTTGGTAATGTACTTTACTGTATCATCCAGGAACGGGACAGAAAAAGGTCTAGTACTACCAGGTAATCTCCACTGTATTATGTATAACATTATGTGTGTGTGTGTGTGTTCGTGCAATCTTACCTGAAGCAACAACTCCATCTCTTGGACTGGACTTGAAGGCTCTTAGGTTGGAATATAATTGGCCATCAATGTCTGTGTTCTTCATTGCATCAGGCTGATCGTCATTAAATCCATCTGGGATTTCATAGACTCCCTCTGACATCTTAACACACTGCTGATAAAATACAGTAACTTCTACATCTAATCTCAACTCTAATATACATCTGTCCTGTGTCTTCTCCCTACACTGTCCTGTGTCTTCTCCCTACACTGTCCTGGGTCTGTGTGACTTTAGGTAGTGAAACTCTTTGTCAGTCATCCGCAGTGGATGGTAAATTGTGAAATCAACACAACACAGGCCACCACATGACTCCCACCAGCCTTAGTATGATAATATAACACATGATATGACTCCCACCAGTCTTAGTGTGATAATATAATACATGATATGACTCCCACCAGTCTTAGTGTGATAATATAATACATGATATGACTCCCACCAGTCTTAGTGTGATAATATACTATATGATATGACTCCCACCAGCCTTAGTGTGATAATATAATACATGATATGACTCCTTCCAGTCTTAGTTTGATAATATAATACATGATATGACTCCCACCAGTCTTAGTGTGATAATATAATACATGATATGACTCCCACCAGTCTTAGTGTGATAATATAATACATGATATGACTCCCACCAGCCTTAGTTTGATAATATAATACATTATATGACTCCCACCAGTCTTAGTGTGATAATATAATACATGATATGACTCCCACCAGTCTTAGTGTGATAATATACTATATGATATGACTCCCACCAGTCTTAGTGTGATAATATACTACATGATATGACTCCTACCAGTCTTAGTGTGATAATATAATACATGATATGACTCCCACCAGTCTTAGTGTGATAATATACTACATGATATGACTCCCACCAGTCTTAGTGTGATAATATAATATATGATATGACTCCCACCAGTCTTAGTGTGACAATATAATACATGATATGACTCCCACCAGTCTTAGTTTGATAATATAATACATTACATTACTATATATCATGCTATACAATGTATGTGTGAATTCACAGGGTCCCAATTTTGGATGTGCTAAAATAAATTGGGATCATGTTAATTGACATATACATTACATATATCCTGACTGAGTTTACTGCACCCCCAGCCTTCAAATGGAGAACACATTATGGATCTCACTCTGTGACTGGTGGTGTAGGGGGAGATGTTGCCCCTTGATGCTGATCTTAGGTTGGTTTTACATTTCCACCACTAATGGTTAAGGTTAAGATTGGGGGAGGGAAACCTGATCCTAGATCTGTACCTAGGGGAAACTTCCCCCCGAAGTGTGACCGGCCACCGATGGCCATATAGGGGTCTTTATTCTATCTATGCTGACTGTGAATAGTGACTCACAATGAAAAAGCAGAAGTTCTGACAACATCTCCATAGTTTCACTTTTAAGAGAATAGAAAGAAGAATAAAAAGCTGTCACATGTATTATGGGAAAACATTCATATATCCACCCTGTCTTTCAGTGTAACATATACATACCAGTTACATCTAATGACACAACTCTCTCTGCACTGATTCCACTGTTCCACATGACATCTACCTACATGAACTATTATACAACTCTACAGCTCTACTCTATTCCACAGGAGGAGAGAAAGCATCACACAGATCCTTAGATACAGGGACAGAGTCAAAGGTGGCCCTCTGGTGGACGTAGTACTAACTACAGGTACAGCTGTAATGTTGGTGACAGAGACCTGGGTGGATGTAGTACTAACTACAGGTACAGCTGTAATGTTGGTGACAGAGACCTGGGTGGATGTAGTACTAACTACAGGTACAACTGTACTGTTGGTGACAGAGACCTGGGTGGATGTAGTACTAACTACAGGTACAGCTGTTGTGTTGGTGACAGAGACCTGGGTGGATGTAGTACTAACTACAGGTACAGCTGTAGTGTTGGTGACAGAGACCTGGGTGGATGTAGTACTAACTACAGGTACAGCTGTAGTGTTGGTGACAGAGACCTGGGTGGATGTAGTACTAACTACAGGTACAGCTGTTGTGTTGGTGACAGAGACCTGGGTGGATGTAGTACTAACTACAGGTACAGCTGTACTATTGGTGACAGAGACCTGGGTGGATGTAGTACTAACTACAGGTACAGCTGTTGTGTTGGTGACAGAGACCTGGGTGGATGTAGTACTAACTACAGGTACAACTGTACTGTTGGTGACAGAGACCTGGGTGGATGTAGTACTAACTACAGGTACAGCTGTAGTGTTGGTGACAGAGACCCGGGTGGATGTAGTACTAACTACAGGTACAGCTGTTGTGTTGGTGACAGAGACCTGGGTGGATGTAGTACTAACTACAGGTACAACTGTACTGTTGGTGACAGAGACCTGGGTGGATGTAGTACTAACTACAGGTACAGCTGTAGTGTTGGTGACAGAGACCCGGGTGGATGTAGTACTAACTACAGGTACAACTGTACTGTTGGTGACAGAGACCTGGGTGGATGTAGTACTAACTACAGGTACAGCTGTTGTGTTGGTGACAGAGACCTGGGTGGATGTAGTACTAACTACAGGTACAGCTGTAGTGTTGGTGACAGAGACCTGGGTGGATGTAGTACTAACTACAGGTACAACTGTACTGTTGGTGACAGAGACCTGGGTGGGTGTAGTACTAACTACAGGTACAGCTGTTGTGTTGGTGACAGAGACCTGGGTGGATGTAGTACTAACTACAGGTAGAGATGTAGTGTTGGTAACAGAGACCTGGGTGGATGTAGTACTAACTACAAGTACAACTGTTGTGTTGGTGACAGAGACCTGGGTGGATGTAGTACTAACTACAGGTACAGCTGTTGTGTTGGTGACAGAGACCTGGGTGGATGTAGTACTAACTACAGGTAGAGATGTAGTGTTGGTAACAGAGACCTGGGTGGATGTAGTACTGTACAACTGTTGTGTTGGTGACAGAGACCTGGGTGGATGTAGTACTAACTACAGGTACAGCTGTTGTGTTGGTGACAGAGACCTGGGTGGATGTAGTACTAACTACAGGTAGAGATGTAGTGTTGGTAACAGAGACCTGGGTGGATGTAGTACTAACTACAAGTACAACTGTTGTGTTGGTGACAGAGACCTGGGTGGATGTAGTACTAACTACAAGTACAACTGTTGTGTTGGTGACAGAGACCTGGGTGGATGTAGTACTAACTACAGGTATAACTGTAGTGTTGGTGACAGAGACCTGGGTGGATGTAGTACTAACTACAGGTACAACTGTTGTGTTGGAGACAGAGACCTGGGTGGATGTAGTACCTACTACAGGTACAACTGTACTGTTGGTGACAGAGACCTGGGTGGATGTAGTACTAACTACAGGTACAGCTGTATTGTTGGTGACAGAGACCTGGGTGGATGTAGTACTAACTACAGGTACAGCTGTAGTGTTGGTGACAGAGACCTGGGTGGATGTAATACTAACTACAGGTACAGCTGTAGTGTTGGTGACAGAGACCTGGGTGGATGTAGTACTAACTACAGGTACAGCTGTAGTGTTGGTGACAGAGACCTGGGTGGATGTAGTACTAACTACAGGTACAGCTGTAGTGTTGGTGACAGAGACCTGGGTGGATGTAATACTAACTACAGGTACAACTGTAGTGTTGGTGACAGAGACCTGGGTGGATGTAGTACTAACTACAGGTACAACTGTAGTGTTGGTGACAGAGACCTGGGTGGATGTAGTACTAACTGCAGGTACATCTGTAGTGTTGGTGACAGAGACCTGGGTGGATGTAGTACTAACTACAGGTACAGCTGTAGAGTTGGGCACATGGGCACAGTTTCCCAAAAGCATATTAAGGCTAAGTAGCAGATTAAGGCTAAATTAATCTTAGAACATCGTTGAAACGATGGACTTAGCCTTAAGATACTTTTGGGAAACGGGGCCCTGGCCTTTAGAGTTCACAACCACCCCCACAGAGTACCTTCTTTGAACAGCAGGTTGCTCTGTAGGCCACCCGGACCACATTATTGGCCCTGAGGCGCACGACTGTAGAAGTGTTGAGGATCCCATTGCCCTGGATGAAGATAAAATATTTTAAAATATCTGCCACAGCAACATATATTTGAATCATTTGAATAATTTTAGTTTTATGCACAAATGTGATGACTAAATTGTCTTATTTGGAATTTTCTCATTTGGATTCTCAATATGGACTTGTTTGGAAAATTGTCTTTCTGGGCCGAGCCTCCGTTAAACTGCAGTACCAAAACAAAACTGTAGGTGCAATCCAAATTGGGCTTCTAGACCAGTACGCTGGTACCTTGGAGGAGACGCCTGGTAGTCCGCTCTGGGAGAGGTAAAATCTGTCACCTGGAGGGAGAAAGGAGAAGGGGGAGAGAGGGAGAGGGGATAGAGGGAGAGAGAGAGGGGATAGAGAGAGAGAGAGAGCAAGAGATAATGTAGCTGATAACAACTGGTAGCTTTCAGCCACCAATTCGCTCAAATCAGTGTTTGTGGGGCAGAGAGAATATGAGAAAAGGAGGCCATTTTAGAGTTTTGAAACAAGACCCTTACTTTGCTGACAACGGACAGGGTTACATCTGTTCCTGACGGGGTGCTGGCGGGCGCCATGAGGCTCACCGTACCATTGGCCGCAGCGCCCCCAGTCACCATGGAGATGTTGGCAGGGAAGGAAGAAGTGAATCTGCGATCGTTGGTTGGCCGTTTCTACGTTGAATGGGACTGAAATGGTGGAAAACTATGGACAGAACAGGGCTTAGACTCTGATTGGTTAAGCAGTAGTAGTATTGATAAATGAGGCCTCAAGGCTCTGTATTTATGTTGATTTATTTTCCCTTTTGTACATTAACCATTTGCACATTGTTACAACACTGTATATATACATGATATGGAATTTGAAATGTCTTCATTCTTTTGGAACTTCTGTGAGTGTAATGTTTACTGTTATTTTTTATTGTTAATTTCACTTTTGTTTATTATCTACTTCTCTTGCTTTGGCATATGTTTCCCATGACAATAAAGCCCCTTTAATTTAAATGAATTGAGAGACACAGAGAGACACACAGAGAGGAGACACAATGTTTGTTACTGTGTTATTGTTACACCACTTTCTCACAGATCCAGTTATGATTTGTGCCACATTTGTCATCATTCCATGTCTTTACAGGGTCATCTTGTCTAAAGTATATCTCAGCACAGTCCTCCTGCCCTCTATCATCAGGCTGTCCTGCGCTCCAGTACCTAAACAACACAGAGAACCAGACAGTCAGACACTGTAGTACCAACATCCTCCTCATTTATACACATAGTCCTACGGTTTGAAGACACACTAGATACCACTAGATACCGTTATCAAGAATTGGCCCTTAACACATTTCACTACATTCATATGTAAATATTACCTGTGTTCTATAATACATCTATAGTTCTCATTGAATTACATTTACATTTACATTTAAGTCATTTAGCAGACGCTCTTATCCAGAGCGACTTACAAATTGGTGCTTTCACCTTATGACATCCAGTGGAACAGCCACTTTACAATAGTGCATCTAAGTCATTTTTAAGGGGGGTGAGAAGGATTACTTTATCCTATCCTAGGTATTCCTTAAAGAGGTGGGGTTTCAGGTGTCTCCGGAAGGTGGTGATTGACTCCGCTGTCCTGGCGTCGTGAGGGAGTTTGTTCCACCATTGGACCCGAGGGATGGGCTGGCGGTCGGGATGTGTCTTTCTGTTCAGTTCTCTGTAATCTATACACAACCGGAGGGTCCGTCCTTCTTACGAACGCACACGACAGGTGAAGAATATGAAGAGTTTGACTTCCTAACCCAGCCCTGGACTATGAGGTCATAAATGTAACCCTTCATCTCCTGATACAGTGGCCTGGGCACTGACATGTATGTGCGCTTTACTGGTTCAGAGTCCTTTAGAGAAATAGTCATTTTCAATCGTTCAATGCAGCCAATGTCATTGTCTGATCTGGAGAAGGAGTGACACTCTTCTCTAAGCATTTGCCTAACAACCTCTCTCTGCTCTTCGGTTAGGTGAGTTAAACCTACTGGTGGATCCCACTGTTCAGTAGCAGTACATGGGGTTCGAACGCTGGTGTGATTCACTGTGGCTGGGGTGACAGTTTTTTCAAAGACTTGGACAGGTAACACAGTCATAATGGTTTGTACTGTACCCGATTATTGTGCGTCCTAGCAGGGCAATGTCGTGGTCAGTGGGGTTAGAGACATCAAGCAGGATAACTGGAAAAACACCTTTCCTGACTCTGGCTAGTGTGTCAAAGAACTCAAGGTCGTCTGGCCACTGCGGGTTCAGGTCTGGCTGGAAAAGCATTGTCATGTCATCTTTGAACGGCTGGGAAGCTACACGGCACTCAATCTGAATGCTACTGTGTTTTGGTACAGCAACCTTCTCTTTCTTGGTTTTCACTGCGTATTCATCTGTCTGTTCTGCGCTAACAGCCTGTATAAAAGCTCTCACCTTGTTTCTTTTGAGGCTTGGGAAAGCTGTTTTTACTGTACTGTATCGTTTAGTCTTTTCGGTCATTGTCAGGATGTGCTCGATAACATTGAAACCTATGATGGGATGAGATAGGTGACAGCCTTTCATTACCAGCACTGGGATGATCAGTTCCTTTGTTTGGTCAGTTTCAGAGGCTAGACGAAAGTTGTTTCAATCCATCCCAGGTACAGCATTTCAGTCCCATTTGCTGCAGTCAACCTTAGATCATCAGGTGAGTCCAGGATTTCTGAAACATCTCTCTCAGCCTTGCGTTTGGGAGAGATTCCTCTTTCCATCGTTCATCAATGACCGATACCTGAGATCCTGTGTCCCATAGAGCTTGGAGTGGTGGCGTTCAGGTGACACTCAATAAGGCACTGTCTGCCGACTAGCGAGGTGACCTTACGGGGTGGCAACCTTGAGCTAGGGATGGTAAGGAGTGGGCATTTTCCTCTGTGCAGGAAAACCTTTCACTGGTAGAGTCAATTTTCAGGTGAGTGCATTTTCCTTATGTTTAGTCCAATGTTGGTTTTGACATACTTTGGAACAGTACAGTGTCTCTTTACATGATGAACATTGTTTCAGGTTCTCAAATGAATCTTCTCTGGCACAATTTGCACATTTCTGGGACTTTTTTGGTAGCTACGGTTAACACTGCGTCCCTCAGCGGTAACCCGTTTTCCGTTTAAAGGGGCCTCCCTTGATGGTCTGGCTCCCAGTTTTACATCAACTTGAAAATGTTCTCCA